>NW_027505909.1:0-71770 GCF_021521415.1 Bidens hawaiensis | reverse complement strand
GTGTGTGGAAGCCATATGGGGGCGTGAAAGTGTCACGGGATAGTGGCGACCGCCGCAACACCTTCTCCGCAAAGGGGCATGAAAATGATTGTCGCAATGGAGACCACATGGGTCATAGCCTTTTTTTTATTCATCTAAAGAAGATGTGTTATTTAAACAATGTGTTATACATATCATTCTTCATTCTCTATCATTCACCATCTCAAACAACCCATTTCACCATTTACCCCTTACAACTCAACTTATGTTATATTCACCATTCTTATTCTCTCTCTCTCTCTCTCTTTTAATGCTTTTTATATTGTATACTATGATAAGCCCGTGTGATATACGGGTGGTTAAAAAAATATAAAAAAAAAGTTAAATTTAATAATATACATAATAACATATCTAATAGCTTCATAAGATATAAACCATTTTCTAAAACACGTAGATTAGTAAAAATAATTTGTATTTTTATTTTTAAAAGAAATCAAAATAAAATGCTGTGAATCTATACCAATTAAGAAATAAAGAATGCTAACATCAGTTCATTCTAGTTTAGTTGGTAAGCAACAAACATTTTAAAAACAAAGTAGCGAGTTCGCTTTCCACCAACAACATGATTATCATTTTATCATTCATGAAAGGGAAATTGTAAAAATAGATACTTGTACTCTTGGCAACCGTGAATGGTCTAATTAAATAACATGTGAAAAATAATATTGCTTTAATAGTATAGGTAAATAGAGAGTGAATAAGAGAAAAATAGAGAAACAAAGGTGAATGGTCTATGTGGCTAGACCATTATCACCACGCCATGAGTGGAATGGTTACGAGGGGCTAGGGATGGCAATGGGTCGGGTCGGGTCTGGGACGGGTCCATATATTCTCAGACCCAGACCCGATTATCAAACCCCATCCCAGACCCATCGGGTATTTATCGGGTAAATATCCATCGGGTATCGGGCATACCCGCGGGTTTCGGGCATACCTGTTAGTTTATTAAAAATACATGTCGGGTAAATACGGCCCAAAACCCATCGGGTTTCTATCGGGTTTTGACAATATATAAATAATCAATTACAAACAATGATTAACATAAAGTCAACCAATAAAGAAACAAGTAGTTCTTCTAGTTTCATTCTACAATCAATTAAAAAAAAAGGTCACTTTGTCTATAGAGGTTGGATAGCGTGATATAATACAACGTATATAGAAGGCACTTTAACTACTTTTAAATGGCACCACAATGACATAAACTCAACACAACTGGTTAAACACAAATAACATTCTTTTATTGTTACGATATATATATATAATTATGTCAGGGACTTCTGGTATATAATCGGGTAAATGGGTCTATATTATCGGGTAACCGGGTCGGGTAACCGGGTCGGGTAATCGGGTATATTAGAAATCCCAGACCCGTCTCAAACCCGTGAAAAATTTCAAAACTAATTCCAGACCCGTCCTAAACCCTAACGGGGCGGGTAAGACCCGTCCCAATTATGTCGGGTTTCGGGTATACCCATCGGGTTCGGGTTTCACTGCCATCCCTACGAGGGGCATGGTATTCAATTCCAACAATTATCACCATTCACATGCCAACTAGGACCATTCTCACCTCCAATTGACCACCCATAGCCTTATAGAATTCGCTCTACTCCGGATCTGGATATATTAACCATCGTGCAGAAACTTCAAATCCGTGTAAAATTAATCATGATTGTGAAACCATCAACGAACTTCTTCTACACGATTATTTTGGTGACAACTATATATATAATTTTAAAATTCAAGTTTTAATATACGAAAATGAAAGTTTAAGGCATGGGTCATGTCGTACCAAAGTTCATCTTTTAATTCAATTCGCATTCATATTTTCCTAACATTTTCTGAATTTACTGGTAATTTCTTTTACAAGTCTTAACTTATTTTAGAAATGAATTTCTCAACTTTAATGTGGATAAATGTACACTACTGACTGTACAATCATAGCCGTTGATTTTAATGTAAAGCGATCCCAGATTGGGGGCCGCATGGCTACGTGGCATGCACTGACCATTGGTCAATACTTGGATTCAACCAATATATGTTTTGCAAATGGCCCTTCAAACTATTAAATTGTCATTTAGTAACATGGTTTCCAACATTTTTGCTAAGCACTAGAAGGGTGCTCGCGTGATGGGGACATGTGGTCGGAATCACAAACACAGGTAACGACGTAATATGTTATTTTTTAATTAAAAAGCTATAACAGTATTGTACGCATATTAATTATAACCAAATTCTCATTTTATAGTGTAATTTCAAAAGAAAAAAACATTAACATGTGAAAAACGATGGTTGTTTAAAAATCCCAGAAGAATTTGGGTAAGAATGAAATTAAAATAAATATACAAGTAACGATAAATGTGGCAAAAGTGTAAAATGTTTGCTAGTCTCATAATGATTATATTAAGATAATATCTCTTAATCGTTCAAAGGTAGAGTGTGTTTGATTCACTAAATATACACATCTTAATAGTTAATGGAGTCTTAATAATTAAGTTTTCAAAAACGTGTCGAATAATTCAGATGCTACCTCTTAATCGATTAGGTTATTAATGATTCATCACAAGATTGTTAAACAATCCATTTTTATTAAAGTAAACAAAAGTGAGAGTAAATACGAGGAAAAACATGTGTTAAGTATATACATAAAACACAATTTTGTTATCTTACACTCTCAAATACATTCAATAAGTTGTTGTGCCAATAGGAATGCATGTTATATTACTTAAATTTGTGCTTTGTTAAAATATAGTATAGTTAAGGGTTTTTATGTTCAGGTAGGGTAAATCGACGGTTTGGTTTTATGTTTTTGTAAAAATCAAACTAATGGATCGATTTTGGTTTTGCATGTAAGAAGAACCGAAAAAAAAAACAAACTAAATTGAATTCCTAAATTTTTATTTTTTATTTTAAGTAATTTATAAAAATATAAGAAAATATGCAACTCAAATATTTTTGGTTAAATATATAATAGTCTATTAGTTAACAATTAACAAAATTATTTATACCTATATTCCTTATTTTTAGCCAACTTTTTTTCGACCTAAAACTTTTAAGCTCATATGGCAAAAACCAAAAAAACCGAAACCAAAACGAAAATCAAAAAAACCGAAACCAAACGATTTCAAAAAATCCAAAAACCAAAGTTTTGGTTTTCGGATTGGTTCTAGCTCAAAACCTCACCGAACCGCACCACGCACACCTCTATCTTTAAGCCAGAATGTTAATAACATCTTTTGTAGAAACAAAGATAAACAATTGGAGAAATATCTAATTGATATCGATAAATTGAAATAAGCTTACAATACAAAGTTGTTTATATACAGCAGAAACAAGCAAAACTTTGTTAACTAAACGAAACCTGCTAACTATTGCGGACAAACTTTCGTACAAACATAGTTTCGGATGACAATTTTCAGTTTCTATAAATTACAATAAAATGTTGGTTAGACAAGTTGGAGATGGGTGATATTGGAGTTGAACTTGGTTGGTCACATGGAGAGAGAAGTCGAGAACAACATGATACATCGAGTCTAGATTCATTATGGATAACACATTCCTAATCTTTACCTAGTTATCATATATGAATTACTAGCATATGATATATGGTAAAAAGGGAAATAAATTGACATGAGAGGTGGGTAAGTACGAAAAATTTTGTTGATTTATTTTGGCTTTGAACCACTTGTGACCCAAGTTTTCAAAATTTTGAATAGAAAATATTATTTAAGCATATACAAATTTACCTATTTTAGTAAAGTAATTGTAGACACGTGTCGGTTTGTGGTTAATTCTGTGACAACCGCCGAAAATTAGACTAATCTGGTAATTATCTTAACCGTAATCGCGTATTAATTAGTAAAATAAATACATAGGAATAATATTTTTATCTAAAGTTTTTGATTTTAGTTGAGTTTTAAAATATGGAAGCCGAAAAAATTCAATTTTGTCGTGTAGCTGACACTGTACAGATTGACACCGGGTAATGTCTCGAAACAGATAAATTCATATACATGTCAAGATGACCTCGAAAAATTAATTTTTGTGATAGGATATTAGAGATAGTATATAAACTTAATTTTGAAATGTTCGAATCGCGAAAATTAAAAAAAATAAGCAACCGAAAACCAGTAGGGGACACTGTATGGACCCGACATCAAGTTTCTTAGAAAATTATGTTTTTTAGGCAGACATTGACTGTAATCTAACTTCGCTCAAAGTCTGATAAAAATCATTAGAAACGGATGTCGTTTGGCTAGATAAATTATGAGATACGTTAAACCTTAACACCTAGATAATACCATATATTATTATTTATCACCAAACTCTTCATCCCCCCCTTATTTCGGCCGCCACTTTCACAAACCCCAACCCACTACCTTACCCCACCAATAAAATAATATACATGCAATGATTATGGAAGGTTAGTTGTAAACTTCACCATCTTCCAACGCATTTACCTATATACTAACTCATAAAACCTATACCCCATTCTCTCTCAATATATACGGCCACCCCCACCACCACTACATCATCCCACCATTTCAAATATAATCACACACACATTATTAAGTTAAGATATTGGATGGGAGTTTAGGCAAATAACAAAGAGTAGGAAGCCAAGGAAGGGATTATAGCTAACACAAGGCCATATTATCATCTCCCTTAGACACCAAATCCGAAATCCAAGGTAACCCACTTCAAGATTTGTGTATATTAGTTGTTATTTGATGTATAGAGCTTGATTTTGGTATGTTTGATAATGTGCATGCAAGTATAATGTGGATGTATGCATGCATGTGTGTGACCCGTGAGTTTGCATGTGGATGTATAAGATGGGCTTTGTTGATTATAGGATTTGTTATGGTTGTATTTTAGCTTGTATAGATTGTCCATATTGATGTTACTTGAGTTTGTTTAACAAATGGGTTAAGTATTATTTTAATAATGGAAGTAAATATGTAAATGGTCAAAATATTCGAAATGGGTTATAGGTAAAAACACCCATTAGATCTGTGGGTTTTGGTTTGGGTGTTAGATTGAGGTTGTTAACTTGATTAAATGTTAAAATGGTTAAAAATAAATGATGATTTTGAAAACCCACTTGGTTGATTTATTAAAGATTACTTGAAAAGTTGTAAGTAATAATAATAATGATTTTGAAAAGGTAAATAGGATCTTGGAAAAGGGTTGACAAAAGTGTAGAGATTTGATTATTTTGAAAAGTTACTTACACATGCAAGTAATACAAAATTTTGATTTTTGATCATAAAGCTCATACTTGTCTTGTATTGATTTTGATATGGATTGAAAATGACAAACTAAGTGATTGAATGGGACATATGGAAAAGAATAAAATCTACTATAAGTATTAGGATGCATGGAACATGATAACTTAGATAAACAAGAGTTTGTGTTAAACTTACTAATAAAAGAAACTTTGTAAATTGTACAAGATGTTTTGCAAGATGATTTGATAAGTGAACATAATCTTGTGTAGATGATTAAAGACTTGTGGTTAGGATTACTTTAGTAAACTCTATTGTAAAGATTATTGGTATGATAATAAGTTTGTTAAAAATTGCCACTTACTAGTAATAGAAACTTTGTTGTTAAAGAATCAAGAATGTGTTTGTTTAAAGGATGATAATGGGATGAAATAAGAGGTTAATATGGGTTATTAAGATCAGGAAATTTTGGTACATAAACACCTTGTAGAGATTGTAGAAATAACATGTTTATTGTATAGTTGAAGACTTAAGCTAAGACTTGAGCATGTATAGTTAAAAATTTGTTTTGTGTGCATACTTGGTGCTAGATGATCAAACATGGATATGATGATATTTTACTTGTTATTATATGTATATTTGCTGTACCAAATGGTTTGGTTTTGACATTGTGACTTAAATAGCTTGTCGGTGACCTTAACGGTCGGAAAGTTCGACTTTTAAAGTGAACCGACATGAGTTTTGGGAACTGAATTAAAACAGCTCCTAAAGTTATAATATTCTTATATGTGACATGAGTTAAAAATATAAGAAAATTCAAGAATAGCAAAACTTAAACCAACCCGGTTCGCGTCGCAAAAACCGACACGAAAACGTTGAAAATTAGCATTTTTAAGAAATTGGCAACAAAATAAAAACCATAACATTTTTATTGAAAAACTAATAAAACTTGACTAAAAACTATATAAAAAGTGTTTTAGATAATTTAAAACTAAAAGTTTTCACAAAATAACAACCGGTTCGTTTTTAAGCTCAAAACCGACGAAACCGGCAAAACCGACAAAATCGATTATAATAGTCAAAATTTTATAAAATAATAACTTAAATTTTTCCAAAACACTCCAGCAACTAAAGGTAATAATTTTTTATAAATTTTAATAATTAATTTAAATTATTAAATAAAACAATTATTAGTTGATTATTACTTGTTTATACTTTAAGTGTGTATTTATAGAATTACAAATAGTAAACTTTATGTGTTGTGTGCTTGTGTGGATTTTTAGAATAAAAGTATATATATATATATATTGGTCAAACATGTATATAGTTAACCAATTTTGGTCAAACCCAAACTTAAAATTAACGAACGTGTACTAATATAGGACACGAGCGTTTATACAAACATCGGATTCGAATGTGAGTTCTTATTCCGAAAAGCATATTGTATACTTATATTCGTATTTATATATATGTTTTGAAAGCGCATTATACTTTACAAATGGTCGTTATTGTGGGATGAATCAATTTGGTTAAATAACTGTTAACCGAATTGAGGGCACAGAAATGTTGGTAGATCTATCGGGGTGACGCCCCCCACTTCCATTCGCGTTGGGTTAAAAGCGGGAATATTTCGAGTATGGTACGTTTCGAGTTATCAAATTGGTAGTCATACACGCGTTGTATTCTTAGCTAGTTTACAACTAACGTTTTTTGTGCTTAAAGGTAAAATGTGGGTTTCGTTATTGTGTTGTACCGTGTTAAGATCGGTATTGTTGGGAGTATAATGGCCGTACACTATTATATTCATGTGTTGTTTATATATAAATTGTCTATATTTATATGATAAATTTTTCTCGGGAATAACTCGCCAACATTCGTGTTGACCCAAATATTATTTGATAATGTTTTACAGGTAAATGACGGTTTTGTGTGAAGACGTGGAGCGAGGCGTTGATGTTTGAATAAAAGTGTTGTATGGGACCACTATGGTAGTTTTTAAATAATAAAAACTATGTGTACTCTGATATTTAAATAATATGTTTAATATAATATATATTAAACGTTGTGTTTTATGATTGGCTATTCGTTACAACAACTGTCACCGCCCGAAAATTTGTTTAGTTGTAAAGACTTCCGCTGAAATTATTATTATGAGATTTTCGGGGTGTGACAAATTCTTACAACTTTTTTCCTTCTAAAAGTTAATATATGTTATAAATCAATAATTATTCATTTTTCTTTTGCACTTCATTTATTATATCTATATGATGTGCTAAAAGTAGTTATAAAATAAATAACTAAAATTATACTAATTTAGACACTAAGTAATACTCTAGACTCTTAAACTTAACTTAAACTACTAACCGGCAAGTGTACCGGTCGACTCTAGTACAGTTTAGTAAGTCCGGATATCGAACCCACATACTCTTTAGATTACGCAAATTAACTAATTAGACTCAACTAACTGACACGACTATTTATTTTATATTATTAAAGGGGGTATTAAAATAATTAAATATTAAACTAATAAATTAACTAATTAAGAAAAGACAATTAATAAAACACGAGAGAATAAAATTTGACTGACTCAGATGATGATGAAAAACCACCCCTAAAGTTACGGATATTAATTAAATGGAAAACTTAAGTTATGAAACCGGGATCATAAAATAGACCCTTGACAGAAAACCCGAACAGGACCCTTGAACTTCAAGAAGACGCCTATGGATTTCTGTCACACCCGGCCCTGAGCGGCGGAAACAGCCGGGCGCGCGCGAGTGGGGATTGATAATTAAGCACGGGCCATTGCAAACATTCAAAGATTTTCATTGCGCATGAAATGTTTAATACAATACATTGCATTGTTTAAAAATTACATAAAAACATCCAAGTATAAAAACTGTTGAAGATTTCCACGCCATATCCCCATGCGCGGCGGGAACAACCACGCGCATCGAAGGGATAGAACTAAAATCTTCCAAAAAGCTAATTTAGATGTTCAGCGTGAGGTGCTCTAAGTGTGACTCCATGCGCTACCTAATTATCTCCTGAAAGACACGTAAAAACGTTTGAATCAGTATAAACTGAGTGAGTTCACAAGTTTTAGTAACTTGATAAATCATATTGCATCATAATTCTGATAAAACCATCTTGAAACAGATCTGACAACATAATTCTGATAAAACCGTCCCGCGGGTTACGCGCGAACATTTCTGAGGACGCGCTCGTCTGTGTAAGTGGCGCTGCCACTACGAGCTAAAATAATGTATTATCGTCCCGCGGTTTACGCGTGGACATTTCTGAAAAACCGTGCTCGTCTATGTAAGTGGCGCTGCCACTACGAGCTAAAATAACGTATTACCGTCCCGCGGGTTACGCGCGGACGTTGTGCCGGAAAACAAGGCGCTCGTCTAAGTAAGAGGCGCGACCTCTACGAGCGGGCTCGACCCCATAGTACTGCCCCTTAACCATACTAGGCACTCGTCTAAGTAAGAGGTGCGACCCCTACGAGTGGGTGGATCAAACCAGCAGTCCCTACCCTTAGAGTTCCAATGGTAAAGTGATCACTTACTCGTTCTTGCGCACTCATATCGAAAACCATAGATAACTGTTTGCATTGCTCGAAAACTTACCATAATAAATTATAAGTTAAACACATAATCGCTTGCATTGTTCGTAAATATACCATGATAAAATGTAATTTAAACACGTGTCCCTCGCCCCGAAAACAGGTTAAAAACAGTGAAAATAGTGAAATGGGGGCTGTGAGACTCACCTGAGGTTCTTGTTAAGGGATTAATCGAGATTCGGGTTTTCTTGGTGTTGGCCTCGGAATCGAAGGTCTAGAATACGATTAAATAACAAGAAATCTATATTAAGATCAAGATATAAGGGTTGGAAAGTAGATCTCAAGGTTATAATCTCGGCTTACCTAGTAACAGGAACGGAATTGAAAATCAAATAGATGCTTGGGAGATGATTCAGAGCAGATTTGTAGTTTTAAGAGAGAAGTTTGAAGTGTGTTGAGTGATAATTTTAGGTTACATATTTATAGGCAAACTCAATGGAACACAATCCCTTGATTTAGGGGATTGTAATCTTTTCATATCTAGGTGTGATGATGATAAAGTATGGAAAGTATTATTATTTATTCAAAAGTGGAGGAGTGGGTAAAAGATTCTGATTTTCGCAGGACATGCAGGTCTGTGGTTGGTGAGAGTAGGGTGGCTGATAGTTGACTGTTCATGCCACAGTGTGCTTTTGCCAGTGCACAGTAAAAAGTAGAAATTTTCTGAAACACGTTACTGTTTTCTTTTGGGCGGGAATAATCCCCTTTATTCTGAAAAATACTGTGTTTTGTGCGTGTAACCTTGCGCGTACAGCCTTATGCGTGTAGGATTCTGCGTGTAGAATGTTTCTTTGCTGCGGGTAGGTACGTAACCTTCTCGCAGTCAGGGACATTGAGTTTCATTTGTAGATCCTCCAAGTGGTCTTGGTATTTCAACATAGTGATCAGTTATGTTGAAGTCAATTCCATCTTGGAGCTTCAGACAAACTAGCTCTCAATGTTCCCGCCATGCGGGGAGGTTAGTTCCCTTCCGCACGCGCATAAACGATTTAGGGTGCACCCGCCTTAGCATCATGCGTGACGGTCAACCCATTAGACATCATAACGTTAAGGTACATGAAAACATAAAGCCAAAACATTCGCGCATGGCGCATATAACATATGCCCACGCTGGTTCTTAACATGGTGCGCTCGCGCATGGCGCATATAACAAATGCACGCGCTGACTAACATGGCGCGCTCGCGCAGGGCGCACATAACAAATGCACGCGCTGACTAACATGGCGCGCTCGCGCAGGGCGCACATAACAAATGCACGCGCTGACTAACATGGCGCGCTCGCGCAGGGCGCACATAACATAATTACCTAATATTTAGGTTGATTACTTGGTTTAAGGGATTGGGATTTTACCGGGTGTCACATTCTCCCCCTGTTAAGCGAATTTCGTCCCGAAATTTAGGAGACGTTGCTGGCAGGAGCCATGCTCTGAAAGAGGTGTGGGTATTTCATGCGCATCTGGTCTTCTCTTTCCCAAGTGAATTCAGGCCCACGCCTCGAGTTCCATTGAACCTTTACTAACTTGATTCTGCTTCTGCGCAACTTTTGTTCTTTCCAATCGGTTATTGCTATGGGTTCTTCTACGAAGTGCAGCTGTTTGTCGATGTGAATTTCTTCCAACGGTAAAATCAACGTTTCATCAGATAAACACTTTTTGAGGTTGGACACATGAAACGTGTCATGAATTCCACTGAGTTCGGCGGGTAAACGGAGTTTATAAGCAACCGGACCGATCCTTTCCAGGATCTCGAATGGTCCAATGAAGCGCGGATTCAACTTTCCTCGCTTGCCGAAACGGGGGACTCCTTTCCATGGAGAGACTTTCAAAAGTACTTTATCCCCTACTTGAAACTCCAATGGTTTCCTTCGCACATCTGCGTAGCTCTTCTGTCTGTCGCGCGCTGTCTTAAGGCGATCCCTTATCTGAAAAATCTTGTCTGTTGTTTCTTGGATCAATTCTGGACCAGTCATTTGCTTGTCACCCACTTCAGCCCAGCACAGTGGGGATCTACACTTGCGCCCATACAAAGCTTCGAACGGCGCAGCCTTAATACTTGTGTGATAGCTGTTGTTGTAAGAAAATTCAACCAATGGGAGATGAGTATCCCAGCTACCACCGAAATCGATTGCGCACGCGCGCAGCATATCTTCCAATGTCTGGATTGTTCGCTCGCTTTGCCCATCCGTTTGAGGATGATAAGCTGTACTCATATCAAGGCGAGTACCTAGAGCTCCTTGTAACGATCTCCAAAACCTTGATGTGAACCGACTATCTCTATCAGAAATGATGGACACTGGGACTCCATGTTTTGAAACTACTTCTCGAATATACAATCGGGCTAACTTTTCCATCTTATCGGTTTCCTTGATCGGCAGGAAGTGCGCTGACTTAGTTAGCCGATCTACAATAACCCAGATCGTGTCATAACCCCCAGGTGTCCTTGGCAGTTTGGTGATGAAGTCCATAGAGATTTGTTCCCACTTCCACATGGGAATTTCTGGCTGCTGAAGTAACCCCGACGGCTTCTGATATTCAGCCTTTACTTTTGAACACGTCAGGCACTTACTGACATACGTCGCGATGGCGCCTTTAAGATTGGGCCACCAATACAGCGTTTTAACATCTTGGTACATCTTGTCTGCGCCAGGATGTACGGAATACCGCGTCTTGTGAGCTTCGTTCAAGACCTGTTCGCGCAATCCTCCCTTGAGAGGGACCCATATGCGGTTAGCAAAATATCGAGTGTCGTTTTCTTTGAGCTCCAAATTCTTAATCATACCCCCAAGGGCTTCGTTTTTAACAAACTCTGGTTTCAAGGCTTCTTGCTGAGCTTCTCGGATGCGAGTAGAGAGCTCCGCGCGAATGGTCAACCTTAGAGCCTTGACTCGTAGCGTTTTTATTCGCTCCTTCCTACTTAGCGCGTCTGCTACCACATTCGCCTTCCCCGGATGATACTTTATCTCGCAATCATAATCATTCAACAGTTCAACCCATCTTCGTTGCCTCATGTTTAAATCCTTTTGATCGAATATATGCTGAAGGCTCTTGTGATCCGTAAAGATTATACACTTAGTACCATAGAGGTAATGGCGCCAAATCTTTAGCGCGAAGACAACCGCTCCAAGTTCCAGATCATGCGTTGTGTAGTTCTTCTCATTGGTCTTAAGTTGGCGCGAGGCATACGCTATGACTTTGTCTCGCTGCATAAGGACACATCCGAGTCCTTGATGTGAAGCGTCGCAGTAAACGACGATGTCATCTGTCCCCTCGGGCAGAGATAGAATTGGCGCACTACATAACTTCTGCTTCAACATTTGAAACGCTGCTTCCTGGTTTTCGCCCCAAACAAACATCCTGTCTTTCTGAGTTAGCGCGGTCAGAGGTAGAGCTATCTTGGAGAAGTTCTCAATGAAGCGTCGATAGTAGCCAGCTAGTCCTAGGAATTGCCTCACCTCAGTTGGGGTTTTTGGCGCTTCCCAGTTTTCGATGGCCTTGACTTTGGAAGGATCAACGTGAATTCCTTTCTCGTTTACAACGTGACCGAGAAAGTGAACTTCTCTAAGCCAAAACTCGCACTTGGAAAACTTCGCATACAACTTTTCTTTCCTTAACAATTCCAAAATCAATCTCAGGTGTTGCTCATGCTCGGCCTTGGTCCGAGAGTAAATCAGAATATCATCTATAAACACAATCACAAACTTGTCCAAGTATGGTTTGCACACGCGGTTCATCAGATCCATGAATATAGCCGGCGCATTAGTTAGCCCGAAAGGCATCACTAAGAACTCATAATGGCCATATCTAGTTCGGAAGGCTGTCTTTGGCGCGTCTTCCTCATGGACCCTAAGTTGGTGGTATCCTGACCGTAGATCTATCTTCGAATAATAACTGGATCCCTGCAACTGGTCAAATAAGTCGTCAATCCTCGGTAAAGGGTACCGATTTTTGACTGTCAGCTTGTTCAGCTCCCTGTAGTCAATACACATCCGGAAGGAACCATCCTTCTTCTTTACAAACAGTACTGGAGCTCCCCAAGGTGAAAAGCTTGGGCGTATGAAACCCTTATCCAATAGTTCCTGTAACTGATTGGATAGCTCTTGCATCTCAGATGGAGCTAGTCGATAAGGCGCTCGAGCTACTGGCGCAGCTCCTGGGACTAAATCAATACGAAACTCTACTTGTCGCGGCGGCGGTAGTCCGGGCAGATCTTCAGGAAAAACTTCTGGAAATTCGCGCACTACAGGTAAGTCTTCCATTCTTCGCTCATCTTTCTTTACTACATGCGCCAAGAAGGCGTAGCACCCTTTCCTTAGGCACTTGCGCGCCTTTAGGCACGAGATCAGTTTCGTCGCAACTCCCTTTCTTTCCCCTTGAATCATCAAAGTTTCTCCGTTCAACAGTGGAATCCGGACCTGCTTCTCATGACAAATAACCTCTGCGAGATTCTCGACTAACCAATCCATACCTACCACAATGTCAAAACTTCCCAAATCTATAGGCAACAAGTTAATATTGAACTCGTGACCTCCCATGAATAAAACACATTGCTCAGCCCTTTCGCTCGCGCACAACTGCCTACCATTGGCCAGTTCTATAGTATAAGGTATGTCTAGCCTACTGGTTGCTAGACCTAAGGAGTTTTTAAACTCAGTGGATATAAAACTTAGATCAGCGCCAGTATCAAATAAGACAGATGCAAAATGGCCGTTAAGTAAAAACGTACCGGTTACCACATTCGGCTCTTCTTTTGCTTCGCCTGCGCCGATCACAAAAGCTCTCCCGCGAGCTTGGTTCCCCTTTTGCGGGCAATCCCGACTAAAATGCCCTGGCTTCCCGCATGCGTAGCAGTTGTCGCTTGCTCCAGCTTCTCTGACACGGCAATTCATCGTCTTGTGCCCTGGTCTGCCACATTTGGCGCACGTGACGCTCGCGCACTCACCATCGTGGTGAAACTTGCATCTGTTGCACCATGGGTGAGGCCCACTGTATCCCTTCCTTGATGGTTCCGCGGCTTGGATCGCGTAAACCCTTGCGCTTTCCTGCTTCTTGAACGGTGGCTGCTTGGAGTCGGACCCTCGGTGGTGAGAGTTCCATTTCCTTTTGGAGTCAGAGGTTCGCTGCTCGCTTCCGCGCGTAGTCAACATACCCGCACGGACCGTATCCCTTGTAAGGGTGATGGCCCGCGCAACCGCCTCATCGAAGGTTGGAGGCGCTGCGGCGTTGAGCGGAACCCTAACAACAGGAGGCAACCCAAAGATATACCTCTCGACCTTCTTTTCCTCTGTGTTTGCCATATCTGGCACCAACTGACAAAGCTCGTTGAACCGGTTGTTGTAGGCGTCGATATCCGTTCCTACCATAGTGTGGTTCCAGAATTCTTGTTGCAGACTCTGAATCTCTGCGCGTGAGCAGAACTTTCTCATCAACATTTCCTTCAGTTCCTCCCAGGTCTTGTGAAGAGCAACTTCTCGCCCCAAAGTCTTCACTTGAAGCTTCCACCAAGATGAAGCTGCTTCTTGGAACATGCAGGTCGCGTAAAGGACCTTCTGGTTCTCACTACATCTGCTAATGGAGAGAACTGTCTCCATCTTGTCAATCCAATTGTAGAGCCCAATGGCTCCTTCAGTGCCTTTGAATGACCAAGGCCTACAGGCCATGAATGTCTTATAGGAGCATCCTTTGTCCAAGGCTCCTGATTCAGGTTCTGGGGTCTCATTCTGACGACCCTGACTTGATTCGGCCTTGCTGGCCTCATGTGTCGCAATCGCTTGCGCGATTATTTCCGCGAGTTCCTCGGGTGTCATGGTAATTCCTTTGGCTTTAGTTGGAGGCATTCTCGCTTTAAAAGAGAATGGAAATATATCAAACTTAGCGCATGTACTCTGAGCACATAATGTTATCATTATTTACTAGACACTGTGTGACCCGTGTTCCTAAGTGTGTGTATAGTTTCTTTTGAAAATATTTTCTTTGAAAAGTATTTCATGTGATTCCCCAACGGTTATAGTCTAGGTTAAAACTTCTTTTCCTAGTTTGCTATAACCAGTGCTCTGATACCAATCTGTCACACCCGGCCCTGAGCGGCGGAAACAGCCGGGCGCGCGCGAGTGGGGATTGATAATTAAGCACGGGCCATTGCAAACATTCAAAGATTTTCATTGCGCATGAAATGTTTAATACAATACATTACATTGTTTAAAAATTACATAAAAACATCCAAGTATAAAAACTGTTGAAGATTTCCACGCCATATCCCCATGCGCGGCGGGAACAACCACGCGCATCGAAGGGATAGAACTAAAATCTTCCAAAAAGCTAATTTAGATGTTCAGCGTGAGGTGCTCTAAGTGTGACTCCATGCGCTACCTAATTATCTCCTGAAAGACACGTAAAAACGTTTGAATCAGTATAAACTGAGTGAGTTCACAAGTTTTAGTAACTTGATAAATCATATTGCATCATAATTCTGATAAAACCATCTTGAAACAGATCTGACAACATAATTCTGATAAAACCGTCCCGCGGGTTACGCGCGAACATTTCTGAGGACGCGCTCGTCTGTGTAAGTGGCGCTGCCACTACGAGCTAAAATAATGTATTATCGTCCCGCGGTTTACGCGTGGACATTTCTGAAAAACCGTGCTCGTCTATGTAAGTGGCGCTGCCACTACGAGCTAAAATAACGTATTACCGTCCCGCGGGTTACGCGCGGACGTTGTGCCGGAAAACAAGGCGCTCGTCTAAGTAAGAGGCGCGACCTCTACGAGCGGGCTCGACCCCATAGTACTGCCCCTTAACCATACTAGGCACTCGTCTAAGTAAGAGGTGCGACCCCTACGAGTGGGTGGATCAAACCAGCAGTCCCTACCCTTAGAGTTCCAATGGTAAAGTGATCACTTACTCGTTCTTGCGCACTCATATCGAAAACCATAGATAACTGTTTGCATTGCTCGAAAACTTACCATAATAAATTATAAGTTAAACACATAATCGCTTGCATTGTTCGTAAATATACCATGATAAAATGTAATTTAAACACGTGTCCCTCGCCCCGAAAACAGGTTAAAAACAGTGAAAATAGTGAAATGGGGGCTGTGAGACTCACCTGAGGTTCTTGTTAAGGGATTAATCGAGATTCGGGTTTTCTTGGTGTTGGCCTCGGAATCGAAGGTCTAGAATACGATTAAATAACAAGAAATCTATATTAAGATCAAGATATAAGGGTTGGAAAGTAGATCTCAAGGTTATAATCTCGGCTTACCTAGTAACAGGAACGGAATTGAAAATCAAATAGATGCTTGGGAGATGATTCAGAGCAGATTTGTAGTTTTAAGAGAGAAGTTTGAAGTGTGTTGAGTGATAATTTTAGGTTACATATTTATAGGCAAACTCAATGGAACACAATCCCTTGATTTAGGGGATTGTAATCTTTTCATATCTAGGTGTGATGATGATAAAGTATGGAAAGTATTATTATTTATTCAAAAGTGGAGGAGTGGGTAAAAGATTCTGATTTTCGCAGGACATGCAGGTCTGTGGTTGGTGAGAGTAGGGTGGCTGATAGTTGACTGTTCATGCCACAGTGTGCTTTTGCCAGTGCACAGTAAAAAGTAGAAATTTTCTGAAACACGTTACTGTTTTCTTTTGGGCGGGAATAATCCCCTTTATTCTGAAAAATACTGTGTTTTGTGCGTGTAACCTTGCGCGTACAGCCTTATGCGTGTAGGATTCTGCGTGTAGAATGTTTCTTTGCTGCGGGTAGGTACGTAACCTTCTCGCAGTCAGGGACATTGAGTTTCATTTGTAGATCCTCCAAGTGGTCTTGGTATTTCAACATAGTGATCAGTTATGTTGAAGTCAATTCCATCTTGGAGCTTCAGACAAACTAGCTCTCAATGTTCCCGCCATGCGGGGAGGTTAGTTCCCTTCCGCACGCGCATAAACGATTTAGGGTGCACCCGCCTTAGCATCATGCGTGACGGTCAACCCATTAGACATCATAACGTTAAGGTACATGAAAACATAAAGCCAAAACATTCGCGCATGGCGCATATAACATATGCCCACGCTGGTTCTTAACATGGTGCGCTCGCGCATGGCGCATATAACAAATGCACGCGCTGACTAACATGGCGCGCTCGCGCAGGGCGCACATAACAAATGCACGCGCTGACTAACATGGCGCGCTCGCGCAGGGCGCACATAACAAATGCACGCGCTGACTAACATGGCGCGCTCGCGCAGGGCGCACATAACATAATTACCTAATATTTAGGTTGATTACTTGGTTTAAGGGATTGGGATTTTACCGGGTGTCACAATTTCTACCAAGTTTTAAGACTCACCAGTTTTATATTAAACTTCCTTACGGTTATTTAATCGCTTATGTCTAAGTATCTTTTATGAAAACCTACCTTACAGCGCGGAATTCAAAAGATAGCAAAGCAAACCCAATTAATTTAATAAACTAAGCTGACAATCAAATCTAGACGGACTCCTAACGAAGAACTAAATCTAGCAATCCCGACAAGCAAAGATCTATCAACAACCTATCACCTTACAGCTTTCTAGGCTGGCAGTTCACTTTTATCTATTTACTTGATTTTATTGTTTCTATGATTTTAATGCATATTAATCACAAACTAGCCAAGAACACACAGTAAATGACCTAACAAAACCCTATCCTATGAAACAATCAACAAGGGCAATGTGAAACAATAAATTCAAGTAAACAGAACCAAGCAATCATACGCATCAACTAAATCAAACTTAACAGTTTACTTAGAATATAAAATCCATAAAGAAACGAAAATCCAAATAAAATCAAACCGAACTAAGGTTCATCACGACCTAGATAGTTTATGGAATTTAGCCTAGCATCATAAAGTCTAAATCAAACAAAATAAATAATACTGAAAACATGGTGAAAATCTAAAGAACGAAGGATTAAAGGCGATAAAACCCGTAAAACTTCAAACGTGAACGTGCGGCTCTTCACCGGATGTACTCTCACCTTCAAAATCATCAACAAACTCGTAAAATAGCTCCAAGAACTCTCCAAAATCGGCTGGTGGCTTTCAGGTTATGTCAGGATTAAGTTAAATGTGTTTAAATACCCAAAACAAGGCCCGACAAGAAGCAAAAACGAAAATAATCTAGCCCAGCCGCGCCAAGGGCTTTTGTCCTTCTGCCTTCGCGCGGCGCGGCGTGCTCCTCCATGGGGGCCGGTCAGACCGGCCCGGGCTGACTAGTTCTCTGTCCGGTTCCTTCCTGATGCGTTCCGGATCTCCTTTTTGGCTCGTTTTTCGCCATTTTTCATCACGATCAAACCCCGGAACCTACGAAACATAAAAACATTAGTAGTATACAAATCTCGACTAAAAACGAACAAAAACTATTAAAATATTAATTAAAATATACACGGGAAACATAAATATTTAACATTATATCACTATAACATAATTAAAGTATTCATTTTTCTTTAAACTCTACTTAGGCAATATGTAGTGGGGCGATGAGGGGCGAGAGCACCCCCCCCCCCCCCCCGATATGTGGAGAAAAGGGGCGGGGGCAGGATTCTTTTGTCGCGGGTTGGTTTAAATAATAATAATATTATAATAATTTGACCGTTGCAACGGTCACAAAAAAATTTAATTATAAACATACACCTTCTCCATTTCATACACAATTCATACCCAAATTCTTCAAAAAATCTAGCAAAATGAATCCTACAAACAACCCAAACCCGAACCAACCGAAACCCGTGGAACTCGCCGCTATCATGACAGAAATGATCAAAAAACACGAAAAGTTTGTCGAGGAACTCAACGATACCATGAGAGAAACCAACAAACACGAAAATATTGCCGCTATGATGGAGTTGCGTGGAAATGAGTAAAGAATACGAATCCCTCAAAGTGGTCGGGTCACACGAAGAGGCCGCATTGTTGCAACGACGACGAGTCGAAAGAATGCGCGAATATTATGGATATTAGTATTTTTTTTTAGTTATGTATCTTTTTTAGTTATGTATTTTTTTTGTATTTCTTTTTAATATTAATGCATTTTTATTTAATTATTTAAATAAATTGATTTTTATTTGATTAGTTTAATTATAAAATAAAAAAATAAAAAAAGATACTGTGGGCCCAGTTTGTAGCCCTACACCATTACACCTAAAAAACAAACTATCACCCTTGCTGACTGGGCGCCACGTGTCGCAATTCGCTATCATTTGTAGCCCTTCCACTACGCATAACCTTATCTTATATCTATACTCTTTTATAAAAATAAATATTTACATATGTCACTATACATTGTTAGAATATATTTTCATAATATATTTGGTGAAATTCAAAAATCATCAACATACTGTGTTTGTTAAATATGAAAAGAATATAATTTTAAATGTTATTATTAACATATTATACTATGTATATTTTTGAAGATTGTAAATAAAAAAACAAAAAGAAATCTAATATGCTTTCGATTTACGAAGTAATTTTTTTAATCATTAAATTTTAAATATATGCTTAAAAGTTGATGAATTTTTTAAAAATAAATCCATTTATTTATTGTTTTTTTGTACATTGTCTTATAAATTTATAAATTATAGATATATGTGATTTAAATCTATCTATTTATTTTTTCGGTTAATTTAGTAACTATGCATATATGTGTTAAATTGTAAGGATAATATATACGAATCACTTTCAAATATAATAAAGTTTAATATTTAGTTTATTGAGTTTTTTTATCAAGGACTGCTTTGGGTTTTTTGTAGAACTTAAATTTGATTGTTACGGGTTAAAAGTTGGTACATAGATCGTTTGGTACAAATTAACTACATTTGGTTCAAATTTGTTACGCGTAAAAAATGGGTAATCTGAATATTTTTAAAATTTTGAAAATGCAAATAGATTATAGTCAAACTTGTTACGAGTTCAAAGTTTTGACTTGAAAATATAAAACAAATGAAAGTTAGACTTTAAAATGTGATTGAGTTTCGAATTTATTTTTAAGGACATTTTTTGAAATAGTCAAAAGATTCGGGATTTTGCACATTGAAAATTTTTCTCATGGCTATTGAAATTTAAGAAACATGACACACTTTCGACATGCCATCTCCAGACCTATCAATTCTTTTAACTTTTATCAAATTAGAAACATTTGTGTAAGCATTGACTTTTCATTGAATAGTGATCAGAATGTTGTATATGAAGCATATCGTATAAAATTGCGCACAAGTGAAGCAAAACATTCACAAAATTGAACGGGTTAACCTATTATTTTTTTATGTTTTTTCCAATTGGCAAAGTCGAGAAGCTCAAAATATTATTATATGAGAAGTATTCTCCGAAATTGGTTCATAACCAATTTCTTTCAAATATATATATATATATATATGATACTGAGAATAAATTTGCAATAGATGGAGCCGTTCTTTGGTATGTTTTGCACATGCATTATTTTTTTTTATTATGTTCAATTTTTTTGGAAAAATCATTTTGTGATATAAATAAAATTAATTTATGTATAATGATACAAGCATAGATGTAATACATTTTTCTATATATATTATATATTGTTTTATTTGTAACTTAATTGTTTTGATCATTTTGTGTGTTACACGAGCTCTAAAGCTAATGTATAATATTAAAGCCCAAATCTATAAAAAAAATAGAGAGTGCTACTTAAGGAAATATGTATAAAATAATTTTATATAAAATATTAAATATCCAATATATCACAATGGACTTTTGGTCTAAACCGAAAACCAAACCACAACACGTTTGGAAAATTTATAAACTGAGATGGAAGTTATGAAAAAAAGTCAATCGTAAAACCAAACTGATAAACCATTTTAGACGGATTGACCGGTTCAACATTTTTCTACATTAAAGTTAAGTTAATGATGTGCATTTTTCCACCGGCCTTCATTGTACAACCGTAACATCACTTTTCATATTTTTACATATTGCATACATAAAATGAATGCAAATGGTTCGACTCAAAATGTATAGGTTATAGAGAGAAATATCATGTAGTTTCTTGCCATTTGACAATTTGATACTTTTGATTCCATCTCACCAAAATGGATATACCGTTATGTGCAATAATAATATTATTAAACTTGAAATTCAACCAAACCTAATCATAAACAGATTAATATGTATCGGCTTATATTTCAAAAATTATACATACAATATATATGTATCGATTAAGTGCTTAATTATGAGGATCAGCGCAATACAAATGACATAATGTGATAGTCAAATGTCTCCCCTCCAACATAGAGGTGAATTATTCAAACCATGCAATACGCAAATATATGTGTTTATAGTATTCACAAGGATATGGTATGATGATTTTGATGTGGGGTGAATAAAACAACTTCCTCTCTCTCTCTCTCTCTCTCTCTCTCTCTCTCTCTCTCATTATTTTGGTTTTTTTTACGTGTGTTTTTTTCTAAACTTTAGTATGTATTTGTAATGACAAGGAAATATTTCACAATTTCTTGATAAATCAAACCTAATCAAACAACTTATAACTTATAAAATAATTAAATTATCACATTATATGAGTAAATTATAAAGAAACAAAATAGTTGAATACAAATAAAACCTTCACCCCTTGAGTTTTGATTTGTTCCATTCTCTTTGTCAAACAAAACAAACCACACCTTATCTTCACAATCTAGGTCCATGGAGCAATATCAGCCATCGGATTGTAACAATAGAAAAAAGACCAGATTAGGCCTTAGTTGAAAAGGTATTTGGGCGGCTATTGGACATCATCAAGTTTTGTTAGTTTCATGTATTTATAATTCATTATTCTTTTATCAATATAGTTACTTTACAATTCCTTTAGATGGGGGTAAGGACCGTCACCTACCAGATACTTGTTAGAGAATATTGTAGAAGAATATTATTAGAGTTTTTAGTATAACAGTGTTATCATAATTAGGAGATTGTATTTGATTATGTTTTTTTGTATTTATCTCATTGTACTCCTCTATATATAGTTGATCAATAATACATTATACCTTACGGGGTTTTCATTGTTTTACATGGTATCACAGCCTTAAGGTTTTGGCTTGTTTTTCTCTTCTTCTCAATCGCGTCCTGCCTCGGGGACGTTTATACACACAATATATAGTTGACTACGGTCTACGCGCCACCGCTTCCTCAAGCGTCGCCATCTACCCAATTTTGTTTTTTTTGGTTCTAGGCGTAATGCATAATCACTTTTCAAACATTGAGAACCAATTTTGTATTATTTGATCTTTATTATTTTTTTTCTTTTTTTGATATATTTGTTTTCACCCTCTCTCGACTCTTTACTTCTTGTTGCTGTTCTATATCATATTTACATGCCTTCGGGCTAAAATAAACGATACCGCTGCCACCGGTTTTCATTCCGTTCAATTACGAGAAGAACCCAGCCGGATTTCTTATTTAATCTTTATTTGTTTTTTCTTTCAATATTCTTTCTTTTTCCTTCTTTTACTATCTATCCTTTCCTGTTTTAAAGTTATTTGTTTTGTTTATTTATTATTTAAAAAAAAAGAACGAACGAGACATAAACATAGAGGTTTTGTTTTTAATTATTGAAATTTTTATTTATATTTGTTTTTAGTTTTTATTTTTTTAGTTTTATTCTTCGGAATATATATATTTTTTTCTTTGCCGTCAAGTCGTTGCTTCGGCCGACTCAATCATAGCTCCTGCCATCGCAGTCGAAGCTCCTGTCATTATGCTTAGCCTCCTGACCACGGTCATGCCATCAGTGATCTTCTTAGATCCTATAACCGATCGAGTTCCTGCTCTACGTGACAGCCGATCGTGTATCTACACAAGCTTTGCGCTCCAGTCTGAGCGTCCGATTTCCTACCGCTCTGACTGCGGAGGAATGTTAGAGAATATTGTAGAAGAATATATTATTAGAGTTTTAGTATAACAGTGTTACCATAATTAGGAGATTGTATTAGATTATGTTTCTTTGTATTTATCTCATTGTACTCCTCTATATATAGTTGATCAATAATACATTACACCTCACGGGGTTTTCTTTATTTTACAATGAGATAAATACAAAGAAACATAATCAAATACAATATCCTAATTATGGTAACACTATTATACTAAAACTCTAATAATATATTCTTCTACGATATTCTCTAACAATATTTACCGTGTCACGTCAACTTCACACCTATACAAGTATACGCTATGTGTGAAGGAAAGATATCCACTCACACGATCACGATTGCTAACTATGTGTACCTAGTAAGTGTTTGAACTTTGAAGTGAGTAATTTTAAGAAAAATATTCGAATACAATTTAGTTAGGCCTAAATTTAGTTCTTATTTTTACACGATTAATAAATAAAACATAAAAATAACATTGTTCAAATTTTTATTGATATTATTTGTCAAACCGTTTACGAAACTATTATATATTTTATTTGCAAACATCTCGCTTTTCTCTAAACTTTATGTCCAAATGCTCCAAAAGAAAAATAACAAAGGCATGTAAAAAACTAACAAGTACAAATTATTTCAAAAAATCTAATCAAAGGCTAAATACAGTGAAAAAAACAGATTGCTACAGTCTCCATTGTCTCCATTTTATTGGATTACCAATTTTCCAACTTAATTTCAGATCCGTAACCCTCTTCACGCACTCACAGCTCACGTAACACTCATGGGCAGACGATGTGTTGTTCGTGTGAGCATGGGCTGACATGACGCACTCACTTATATAGTTATATTTTTATTTGTTTCTTTTAAATTTTAGAAAGTTTGAACATTTATAGGAATGACACCGTAGGTCATGTAGAAGTAATAACAATGGGTATTCAAATAAAGGGGAGCACCTTGCTATCACGATTAAAATGTCACAAAACTTAAGCATCTCATGATAGTTGAGTGATTTCATAAAAAAAACAGACATTTTTAAGTGACTTTAATGAGATACTTATAAACTTATTTCTGTAAAGTTATATTTACAAAAATATAATAGATGTAATTGTAAAAACAAATATATTAAACAGTATCATGGCACATATTATATAATATAGTATTAAGTTTAGATTTTATATTTATCTGTTTTTATATGGTTTGGCACTTATTCTGGACATTGTTGGGTCAATAACCCAAAAATGTCTTTGATGGTGTTGAACATCGATCACAAAGTTGTTCACAATATTTAATTGTAGATTGCATGATTGCATCTGAGCCGTTTATTATACAACGTGTCGCTTCTTGATGCACTAATTGATCTGATTTATAGACGAGTTTATGTTATTTAAAAGATTTAAAACTCAAGAACTCTTAATCTCTTAGTGTTTTAAAGGTTTTGCCTTTATCAATATACCACAAGTTTCATTGATTTATGAGTGAATTACAATATTTGTATCATTCTAGTATTGTTAAATGTACCAACAGAAAACAAATGATACATAACTACCACTACATAATGAAGTATATAATTGTATAACCCCCTTTCAATATAGTGTAACATTTTGGGAAAATTACATAAATAGACAAGTTTGACCAATAATTTACTAAAATAGACATGTCTATTTAGCCTACATCTCTCCAATTATTGGTTTTTTAACCAATAAACAACTGACACGTCACCGAAGCCGGCTAAGCCTTAGCCTCCACTTTATGGGCAAGGAATTTTATAAAAAGTAAACGGGTCTCACATTTAACCAATAAAAATTCGACACGTGTCAAAGGCGGTTAAACTTAGCCTACATCTATGGTTATTTAGCCAGCATATTTGACTTTTAGCCGGCTTCGGGATACGTATCTATTTAGTTAGTCGGCTCCAAATATTCCTTCTTAGTTGGCTCCAACTCGGCTTGTAGGCTAAGGCTTCACTTAACCGCCTTCAATTTTTTCTTTTAGCCGCCAAAATTGAATATTTTACCAACCTTATTAGATATTTAGCCGGCTTCACTTAGCCGTCTTCTTAGCCGCCAAAATTGAATATTTTACCAACTTACCAACTCTATTAAATATTTAGCCGGTTTCACTTAGCCGTCTTCTTAGCCGGTGTAAATTTAGCCTGCAAAATTAAATATTTTACCTACTCACTTAATTATTTAGCCGGCTTCGCTTAGTGGCCAATTTTTTTTCTCTTAGCGGGCATGTTTTAGCCATCAACAATAAATATTTTACCTACCCAAATTTAATTTTTCACCAATCATTTTTATAAAACTATACAACCATATTCCCTACATCTAATTATACCTATAAAATTAAACATATTTTTTAAAAAAATGAGTATCTTGTGATAAGAAAGTAAAAAGCTTGAGAGGGTGAAGATGGCTTTATTAGATGTAGGGAATATGGTTGTATAGTTTTATAAAAATGGTTGGTGAAAAATTAAATTTGGGTAGGTAAAAAATTTATTGTTGATGGCTAAAACATGCCCGCTAAGAGAAAAAAAATTGGGGCTAAGCGAAGCCGGCTAAATAATTAAGTGAGTAGGTAAAATATTTAATTTTGGGGGCTAAATTTACACCGGCTAAGAAGACAGCTAAGTGAAGCCGGCTAAATATTTAATAGAGTTGGTAAGTTGGTAAAATATTCAATTTTGGCGGCTAAATTTACACCGGCTAAGAAGACGGCTAAGTGAAGCCGGCTAAATATTTAATAAGGTTGGTAAAATATTCAATTTTGACGGCTAAAATTAGACGGCTAAATGAAAAAATTGAAGGCGGCTAAGTGAAGCCTTAGCCTACAAGTCGAGTTGGAGCCAGCTAAGAAGAAATATTTGGAGCCGACTAACTAAATAGACACGTATCCCGAAGCCGGCTAAGAGCCAAATATGCTGGCTAAATAACCATAGATGTAGGCTAAGTTTAACCGCCTTTGACACGTGTCGAATTTTTATTGGTTAAAGGTGGGACCCGTTTACTTTTTATAAAATTTCGTGCCCATAAAGTGGAGGCTAAGGCTTAGCCGGCTTCGGTGACGTGTCAGTTGTTTATTGGTTAAAATACCAATGATTAAAGAGATGTAGGCTAAATAGACATGTCTATTTTGATAAATTATTGATCAAACTTGTCTATTTCTGTAATTTTCCCGTCAAATTTTCAGTTATTTCATTTTATTTAATTCGAATTTGATTAACCTTGTGTTTTGTTTATTTTCTGTCACATGTTACGTTTTAGCTTGTATTGTTACTTGTTAGTAATTTTATAAGTTACAATTGAATTTGTATTTTATTAATTTATTATTCAATTTTTTTATGTGAATGCATATAATTCTAAATGATAAATATTTATAAATGTGTGTATATATAACATACTATAAATTTTGGTATTTTGAATCATAAAGATTTATACAATAATATTAAGTCTTTATGTAATAATGTATTATATAAGCATACTACATAATTTCAAAATAATATATTTAACCCAAAATTCATTAACTTCTAAAAATGTAAAGTCCGGCAACAAATGAGATTAAAAAAAAAGAAATATCAATAAATATTTCTTTTCTTATAGAAGTCTTCTCAATTGATCATGGAGGCTCCATTTTTCCTTACTGAATTCATTCTATACGAAAGAGTCTCGCGGCAAGAGCGCTACTGTAACTATTTCTGATCTCAAGCACCTAACCTTTGTTGTGAGGACTTATTCGCCATCGGCCAGTAATAGCCAATTCGTGAGATGGCGATGATCTTTAGCTGGTCATGACCATAATGTGTTGTTTTCCCCGGAAAAAGTAGAACCTTCTTTGAAAGAAGAACAAGGCTTTGATCCTATGCTTTTTATCTATCTAGTGGCAGGGCAGCTGTTTTGTCCAATCTAGTTTTTTAGTCTATCTCTACCAGATAAGAAGTAGATCCAATCTATCCGCCCCTCACATAAGATTCTTTCTTTCTGCGATTTAAAACAACTAAATTTATAAACCTCACATTACCAAGCAGCTAAAGGGAAACAAACCAAAATTGCACCACCAAAAACGTGTTTTTTAACCAAAATTACATCACCAAAACTATTTCAATATCTTAAATACGAGTTTTCAGACTTTGTAATCTCAACACTTAACAAGTTCTGAAAGCTAATCAGCGCTAAAAACAAAGATTCTCAAACAACTTCGTTACATCAAAACCAAGTCATTAAATGCATGATGATGTCATATGGACACAAAAGTCAAGCCTTAAGTCAATGATGGTTGTATTCGTCTATAATTACCATCATTACACAGTTATTTGACTTGTAAAAATGTTTAACCACAAGATCAAGATATTTTGGGATCTAGTTGTTAATATCATAATAATTTAAAGAACTCGGTGTTTTATTAATTCTTGTGAAGTAACCGAACTCGATGGTTGTATTTGTTCAATATGATCGAAACCTATTTTCAGTTTTTAAAGAACTCGGTGTTTTATAATTCTTGTGAAGTAACCGAACTCGATGAATGGATCTCGAATTGAAACTTATTTAATAAATTAACAATAATTTAAATTATAGGTCGTCGCTAATGTTTACTAGATACTTGGCTTATAAATACCACCCTAAATTAATAAATCGTATAAAATATTATGAAAATGTTAAGACTTATAATAGAAGTAATATAAAGATTAGGTCTAATCCTTGTCTTTGTCAATAAAAAGGTCCGTAAGACAATCTATAATATATATAAACGAAGACATAAAAATCCTTTGTGTCGCGATGTAGTCGCTCCCCTATTTTTTAGAGTCACCAGATTTGCTTGATTTTTAAATGGAGGATTCTCATGCATTTGACCCGAATTTATGGGTATGAGTATTACCAAACTCAAATATTCCTTAAACGGGTTATAACATCCCATTAAATAAAAAATTATTCTCACCAAATTATTGATGTAAAAATCCTATAAAATAGTATATAATAAAAATTAATATCTTATTTATATTAAAAAATATATATATATATATATATATATATATTATTTAAATTAAAAAACTAATTTGATAGTAAAAAAAAATAAACGTGTCTTGGGTCTCATCAAACCATAAGTATATTATTAACTTTCATAAATATTATTTATAATTAAAAAACCAAATTTTGTAACATCCTAAAATTTCAATAAATAATATTTTATATATTATCTTTTATGGTGGACAAGTTTATTTAAGATGGTAAATAAAATAACAATAATAGGAGGAAAGATAAGTAGTTTAATTAAATGGAATTAATCATGGTCCAAAAAGGAAAGATGTGTCTTAGGTCCATGGGTTTAAGGGAGTATAAATACCCCTTAAACCCTAATCCTTTCCATTTCCATCCATATTTTCCATCTTATTCTCTCTACACCCCCATAACACAAACAACCCTTCTATTTTCGGCCATTAGAGGAGGAAACGAGATCCAAGATCAATCAAGCATAGGTCTTTGGTTCATCCTCCTTACTCAAGCTAGATAAACGATTCAAGCTCATAATCAAAGCAAGCCGTGACCTAGAAACATCATAAAGGTATGTTCTTAATCTTAAAGCTTACGTTTTTATGAACGGATAGCCATGAAACATGAACATAGACTAGATCGGGTCTAGATAAAACATAAAGTTAACAACTTGATGATTGAAAATGGATGTAATATACTCATTGCTAGATACGGTTCGCGAAGGAAACCCTATGTCTAGCGTAAAGAACATTTTCCTAATAAAGGTCTGATATACGTCTATTTATACATCTTGAATCCCGTGTAAAGTTTTGTTTATTTAATGTTTTGAGTTCGTTTTAGTTCGAGTTTCGTTTATCTTTTATTATTTAAGATTTTGAGTCAAGTTTTATATATTTATTGTGTTTTAACTCTTTTGATGTCTTGCATGTTAAACTTAATTTTTTCTATCATTTCATGCGAAGTTTATGTTCGTTTTACTCGTCAATGACTACATGATTAGTTCATTTAGAGTTTCGATTTGTTTTCATGTAGATGGTGGCTTTGGAGTCAAGGAAAAGAAGTTCTAGAAGTTTCTCATTGTTACTTGGAGTTCAAGAAAGGGGCCTAACATGAATAAACAAGAAATAATTGCAAAAAACGAAAATTCACCCAAAGAGGGCGCCGCACCGCGCCTAGGCAAATGCCCAATTTGCCTTCGTCGGGCGCCTGGCCTCCTGGTCAGCACGTTTTGCAAGTTTTAAGGCCCAGCTCGTTTAATATTTAAAGGGTGATAAACCTAGCCGAATGAGGAGAGAATTGGAGCCGATTTAGAGAGGTTTTCTAAGGGTTTGAAGGTGATTTGAAGCTAGGAACCAAGGAGGGTCGAGAGAGCTTTCATCCGGGTGTTCGAGGATAAATTGCAAAGGGTTTTATCGCTCTAACTTTCGTTCCTTGTTCATTATTTGTCATGTCTTTCCTCTTTGTTTTTAATACTTGTTTAGGATTGTTTTTAATAATGATTCTAGGCTAGACTTCATGTTTATCTAGGTTTGATGAACATGTTTTCGACTTGACTCTTGCTTTGGATAATGTTTTGATTATGGTTTCGTTGATTTAATAGTGAAAGACTTGATTTTGCTTTCATGATGCATATAAGTGTTTATTATCTTGGTTGATTATTAACTATTGCTTCACATGGATCTTGTTTTCTATTGATTGTGTTCTTTAGATTTAGGGTTTATGTTTAATCTTTACTTGGTGTTTTGATTACTTGCGAAAGCCAACGGAGTCTGTACTGTAACTCAACCTTCTCATCCATGGAAGGATTCCTTATTCGATGATAAATGTCAATCGAGGGCACCCTCATTTCTAGAGAGAGAATATAGCTGCACAGAAGGGGGAAAGCCCTCCTACTGAGCAAGATCATTCATTAATATTAATAAGGAAGCACTTAACTTAGGGCAGCCAGTCTCACTTCACACAGCACAGCGCCTTGCTAATTGCATTCATCCTTGTAACTTACCGAAGCGAGGAGGATCTCATGCTATCATTGAACGGCTACCGAACCGCCGTACTCAGGTAACCGGTCTAGGTTCCAAGTACATCAACACCCCATAGCTACTTAGGGCCGCAACGCAATATGGCTTTTCGCTCTAGTTGGGCAATGGTTGAATAGGCCTATTAGATCATAGAAGCTTGTTGATAGTTGGTTAGGGTTTTAAATATTTTGCTAAATTCCAATAGCTGTAAGGTGAGGAGTTGTTCATGTGTCTTGGTCAATTGCATGCTAGGATAGTTAGTGACAATATTCTTGCTTATTGTGTTGGTCCATGTTCATGATGTCATGTTAGCTTATTAAGTTATCTAGGGTTTAGTGTTTCGTAAGATTGCTTGCTTTAGATACTATTAATTAACCCTAATTGATGACTTTGCGGAAATCAATAATACTGATTGCTTAATAATCTAATAATTGTTCTTTGGGATTTCGCTTGATTCAGTCAAGGGTCCTTAGGGTTTTGTTAGATGAATATGTTTAGAAATCAGTTTCCATAATCATGTTACTTGTCCATTGCTTGATGATTGTTAATACATGAGATTCTTACTTAGGTAAATTCCTTCTTTATTTGGTTTCGATCTTGTGTTTAATTGCTTATTTCTCGTTTACTTGTTTATTTACTTTCTTAGTTTAATTTTAGTTTTAAAATCCCCCTTAAAACATTAATAATAAATAGTTGTGTCGTAAGTCGAGTCTAATTAGTTAATTAACGTAATTTATAGAGTCCTGTGGGTTCGATATTCCAGACTTACTTAGCTTAGTACAATTGATCGGTTCACTTGCCGGTGTTTTGTTTAGTTGAGTTTTAAGTCTAGTTTTTTATTACTTGTTTAATTTAATTAATATTTAATTGACTGTTTTTAGCACATCAAGGTCCAAGCTTTATGCTATAAGCGAGTAAATCATGTTAGTGGGGTGATATTGGGCGGTTAAACGGTTGATAACAATGAAGAAAAGTGGTTAAAATCCTTGATATGGACCTGTAGCAGCTAACTAGGCTAAGGAAAGAAACGGGAAAATAGGCTGATGAGCTGAAAACATCTGGCCTGAGGGTTCTTGGCCATGAGAGATCTCGGTCAAACCTGAGGGTTTTCGGCCAGGCGGGTTCTCGGCCATGAGAGATCTCGGTCAACCAAGGTTTTCGGTCACCAAAGGTTCTCGGCCATAGGGTTCTTAGCCAGTGTGTTCTCGGCCAGAAACATTAGTTCTCGGTCAACAACAAGGTTCTTGGCCACCCAGGTTCTGGTTGGTTTGGGCCTGGACCCTGTTGGCCCAGATGAACAGTTGGACGGACTTAATTAAGCCCAAAAGATGCCAAGCCCAATTTAGGAAATAACTTAAAATGTTAATGGAAAATGTGTTAAGACAGTTAATGAAAATAAAATTTTTCCAAGCTAACCTGGCAGCTTAACCCCAGCTAGGGGCTCTGCCCTTTGGACTCCGCTAGGTAGAACCCCGCTGCCAGGGGCGCTGCCCCCGGACCCCCGTTTGTTGTGGGTTATATAAAGATAGAAATACGATATGAGTAGTAATAGTTAATTGATACACGTAAATATTGTACAGTTAGTCGTGCACAACTCAAGAAAGGGATTACGATTAACGGTGAACGTAACCCCATTCAGGTGAGTTTCTAGCCCCATTTCGTTGTTATGTTTTCGGGGCTGTGTGCATACTCGATGTGATAGTTAATACACTTACCTTAACTGGTAAGTGTATGCCTTATATGGTTTATATGTTATGTATGTATATCTTAAATGTGAATGAAAGCTTGTCGGTATGTGAACGATCTTCGGATATTGCACATGCTAACAAGGGAAGTATGTTTATGATAGATGAATGTGTGCGATAGATATATGTACAATATATGAGTATGTATGAATAATTAAAGAAAGTATGTATGTTATGGGTATGTAAAGACGGTATGTACGAAGATGAAGAAAGAGGGACCAGACCCTAATAATATCTGACATAGAAGGGACCGGACCCTAATAATATATGAGATAGAGAAGTAAAAAGGGAGCAGACCCTAATAATATTTGAGATAGACAAGAAAGGGATCAGACTCTAATAATATATGAGATAGACAAAGGAAAGAGGGACCAGACCCTAAGAATATCTGAGATAGAAAATAAAGGGATCGGACCCTAATAATATCCGAGATAGAAAAGGACAGTAATTCATATAGTATGAAAGTAATAAAGTATGAACGTATGTATGGCTTATGTACTAAAAGTAGATTAGTAAAGTAATTATTATGTATCTTCGGATGCATAATCGAAGGTAAGTGTATGTATGATATAATGTGTTAACTAGAACTCACTCAGCGTAGCTGCCTTTTAGTATGCACGCAGGTTAACAGATTGAGACAGCTGGTTTGAGATGGACACATGGCAGAAGAATAAGAGTCTAACATCTGAAGACTTATGATGTTTTAATTTTAATGCTTTAATGTTGAAAGACAAAGGATGTTTTGAGATAAGTTATGAATTATGTAATGTTTTATGAAAGTTTTATATTTCGCGTAAAGTTTTAATTAACTATGATATTTAGAACTGTGTTTAGAACTGTGTACATGAGTAAATCCAACGTCCAAATGCAGGGCACCGGTAACGGGGCCTTACAAATTTATAGTAAAAAAAAATAAGCGGGTCTTGGGTCTCATCTAAACCATATAGCTTTTAAACCGGGTTATAACATCTCATTTATTTGTGAAATAATTTATCATCAAACCATAAGTATATTATTAACTTTCATACAATAAAAGTATATAAATTCAAAAAAAAATATTACAACAAACAATATAAAACAACCCCGTAAGAAGTAATATAAAAATTAAGTCTAATCCTTATCTTCGTCAATAAAAAGGTCCGTAAGACAATTGTTTATAACAAGTACTCCATTTTTTAATGTAATTAAACAACCCTTCTTGCATTTAATAAAAATAATTGAATATATTTCATTTGAGGTAAAATAAAAAGTACGTATACAAATCCACCTTTTCCTAGAATAAGTAGTCTATCTTGTCAACTCAACTATTTTTTTAACATTGTCTAGCCTAAATATCAAAGTGAACAAAAATTGTTTTACAACACGTATATAAACTATTGCTTTGCTAATATTCTAAAATATTAAAACCTGAATTTCATTAGTGACTCTAGTCGGTGGTTCGTTAATAGTCAACAAAGGACATGTTTGATTGGAAAACAAAATGAATTGAAGGTAGAATAAGTTTCTTAAAATTATTTTAAGTAGAAAATTTCTCATAAAAATAGGGGGAAAAACTTATGCTACAATATACCACGCAACTAAAGCACCACCACCCGTCCACAATTGTCGTGATCACCACCACCATCACCACCCGACCACTTACGTTGTTACCGTTGCCACAACCATTTTCCAACAATTCATTAACAATTATACAAACAATATATTGGTTTTTTTTCAACCACATAAAAAATCAAATTCTTTTAACATATTTTAATTCTTAAAATTTTATTTTTTGAGATATTTTAATTACAAATTCAGATTTTTGATATTTCAATCTTTTATTTGATATAATTCGACTTTGATTAATCAAATATCTCAAGAAAAAACAAGCTAACTTTGAGAATTTAGAAACTACATTAAGGTAAACCAAGAAACCAAGAAACAAGGTTTGACAATTGACATAGTAGGATAAATGTTGTTGGGTCATACAAAGACACCATAATCATGAACTGTTACAAGGTTGGATGAAAAAGACCATGTTTCGAATCAAGAAGAAGATTTAATTTGACCAAATAACCATATGATAATATATACTTGAGGGGATGCAAAAAATTTAATGAACATAAAATCATTACGTATCACTACATTATTTATTATTAATATAACGTATGCCACTATAACATACATCCATAATTCCATAACATAAAAAGTAGGGCTTAAGATTTACATTTAAAAATAAAAATCTCATTGTACGCATCATATAGCAGCTTGGCTCGATTACATTCCTAATTCAAATGCAAATTTCTTAATTCGAGTGCCAGGTAAATCCTCATACCATTGTTTTTCTAATTTTTAACTTGAAACAATTTACTCGCAGGAGGATCACAACTTTTTTAAAGCTCAATATCATGTGTGTCCATCCACTTTTATTGACTTATATTCCATATTTCATATATAAGTACCGGATGTACATTTGTATGGGTTAGATGCACCGTATACTAGGATTCTATGAAGACAATTCAGTTAAACAGTTAAATACAATGTTATTAGAGTTTTGAATGCACCTTTGTATGCACATTGTGTAAAGCAAACTATTTAAAATTGTATTTCTTAAATATAACAATATTATAATTTAACATTTGGCATTCAATATGTAATAGTTGTTTGGTTAACGAATGGAATGGAATGGAATGGAATGGAATGGAATGAATTACCAATGTTATGTTGTTTGGTAGAAAAAAAAACGTATGAATGAAATAAAATAGGGAGAGAAGGAATAATTTTGAGGGAATGAAATTCAATATGTAATAGTTGATAATTCAAGCACCTATTTTTTCATTCTCTCCCAATGACTCATTACATTATCGTTGTCATTCCTGAATCCTGAATACCAGACACTACATAATATTAAAGAGTTCACGGATTTATGTTTGATTTCCCAGGTGAAGATTTTGTAGGAGGTCACCCATCCAGGTATTGAGTATGCTCATATACGGCATTCTTCTCTCATCCGCATCCATCGTGTCTAAGATGTGTTGGTTTCTTATGAACCCAATATCTCGTCTGTCAACGTCTCAGTAGTGGTCGATGTAAACTAGTGTAGGGTGTTAAAATACTTTTATAAATTGTTAGATATATGATACTTTCTTAGAAAGTTAATAAACTATATAGTAATTACGTGGCTTTTGAAAAGTTGATAAAATTAGATAACAATCTAACAATCGGGTCTATTTCAATGTTGTTCCTTATATAAAACATTGAATTTATTTCTATATCTTTTCTACAAAAAATCAATCATTTTTTCTACATTTGTTTATAATATAAAACATAATGTTATATTAAAGTTCATGATTTTTGTACTTCTAGACAATCCAATTGCCGCATAATCCTCTTCGATATTGACTTTTTTATTCATAAATGGCATCATCTTTTTAATATTCCGATAAAATATTCCTTTCATGTTATAAATTATATATAGCAAGTAACATGGTATACCAAAATGTAGATCTCAATAATTGAAACTTGAAATAAAAAGGTTTATCTCCATAAGTTCGTAATCATCAAATCCAAAATGAGTTTATGTCGATAACGTCTTCAAATGTACATGCCATTATACGATTCTGTAACTTTCATTATATTATTGATGTTGAATCTACGCATCCTTACACGTAGTGAGCTTCATTACTGAAAACTTATGCATGTCAAGAACAAAAAGAACACGTTTAAGCATGTAATACTATAAACAATTATTTATATTTTTAAAGTTGTGTACTTGTTACTTACAAATACGAATATTTATTTATATGAACAATCATCAAATTAACTTTGGAATTTTACTTGCATGGAATATAAATATATAACTTTACACATGTGTATATTATTACTATATACATGAACAAAATTTGATGAAATTTTTTGATACGGGGAAATGAATAAATATTATATTTTTATCATTTATTTTATTTTAAAAATAAAATAAAATAAAACAAAAAATAAATAATGGGTTTCGTAGTAAGTAGTGTTTTACATATACTCTCATGGATGTATACAAGGTTTTTTATTACAGAAACGAAAAGGACATTAATGGTCTTATCCAATCCAATTTCAATAAAATGACACGACCCACGATTATCTTTTTAACGTTAAGAACATGACGAATAAGTGCCCTGGTTATCTTTTTATGATAAGATTTTATTTTTAATTATATTTTGCATGCATGTTATCGTTAATGATTCTCGGTTCAAGTGGTTAAGGTGCAGTATTACATACTCATTTAAAAAAAGATGTCTTGTTTTTAGTCTCACTTATGATAAAATAAGGATTTTAGGTTATACCAGATGGTTTTTCACATATGATGACTGATCTCCAGTTCAAGGATATATTTAAATAGATTAATGATTTATCAGTAATTCAAATGACTGTTAAAAAAACATATATGCTATCACTTATCATATATAGGAAAGAGATGGCAAGTGAGACATACAATGAATTTTAATGGGCTAAATAAAATTAACATTTCTTTTGAATAACGCTAAATTCCATTAAATAATACTAAAAAGTAAAAAACATCAAAATCTTTGTATTATGGTGTGGGTGAAGACATAATCTTCGGTTTAACCAATGAACATGTGACATATTCTCCTTTAAATTTATTATATTAAATATTTGTAATAACTTACATTAGTTTTTTTTTGTCATTTTATTTTTGTGCAATGTTTATTCACTCAACTACCCCACTTCGGATAATCCACTTATTCTTTATGTTTATAAGTGATATAATGCAATCTCACTAGCAAATAAACTTCTTGATAGATAAAAATAATTTGGTGAAAATAAATAGTTTTTGTTGTGATTGTAATTTACTAAGTTTGGATTTAAATGTGGTGACTCACCAACATTTTATTTCCTTCGGACACATCCAATAAAATTGAAACGACATAGCAAAACTTAGCATGATCACTGTCAAAAATGATAACAACTTTTCTTAAAAGTTATTGAACGTTATAATAATGAATGTATTAAGTATATACATTTTTATTCAACTATTTAAATTACATTGAAATAGAATGCAAATAGACAACAAACTGTGTGCTAGCCTTTTTTGGATTGCAAAACCAAGTTTTTTATAAACTACATTGGTTGATCTTAGAGTCATAACATTGTTATGCATAACGCGTTAAACTCAGTTATGTAGCTCTACAGCCTCAACAGTGAGGAACCCAAAAGTATCAAAAGCAAAAGAAATAAACACGTGTTGGTTGTTAATGCACGTTTTCTCATGTTTGATCACTTTGCATGAAGCGGCTTTTAAGGCAATCTGACCAACCGTGAACACATCACTCCCCAAGTTCATGAAAAGGGGAAACTCATGTTAGGGCCACACATGCGTATTTCCCTCATGTCCATCCAAAGACCAAAATGTCAGTTGTTATGAGTGTTGATCTTTCTTCCAATGGTTTGGTCAAGTAATTCACTGGTGCTTCTTTTTTTTACCGATATCCCAACACGCCTAAATATGTAAAAAAGAACATCCCGACCAAGTCATGTCGGTACTTGAACCCTGGGAGCTCTTTACAATGTACCGTGTGCTCCCCAAACGGAGTTCAAACACCTCTTGCGACAAACATGGCATATCTCTTCAACCAAGAATATAGGAATCATGATACGATACTTAAGGATAGTAAGATACTCCATGGTGACATATCTTGGACAAGGATAGTTAGCAGAAAATCTTGAGCATGTTGTGCCTGTAGACACTCCAAAATGGGCTTTTGTCTAAAGGTTATGTCAAAGTGTACTTACAAGTTATGGATAATTTTACTTAAAAAGAACACTTGTGGACTCACCAATGCATGTTAGGTTTTAGAGGGGACGGTTCTTTGTTAGTGAAACCGCTTAAGTCAAAGCTTATAATTGGAATTATTAGGATATTGTATAGCAACATCAGTTTAACTCTTATTCAGTCGACTTTTAAACATGGTTTATACACCATTTTAAATTTGTAAAGATGTCTTTAGTAAAATTAAAATAAAACACTTTAGAAATTCATATTACATTACAAAAGTCAAAGAAAAAAAACCTAACAAATTACAATCTTTATACAACTGAAATAAGTAAAAAAATGTAAGAAAAGAAGACGTAACAAGAGAAAAGTAGCCGAGGGAATTGTGTTCAACACAAATACGAGTGTTTTAAAACGTAGTACGAGTCTTCCAAGAAAACTAGTTGTTGTCTTTGATACATCAGGGTGAATCGGTATATATTGTCGAGGAAGACTCAAGCACTCGAATTGTGACATAAATCAAAGCAAAATAGATGATCAAGAATTGTTGGAAATTTTTGTGTGCATGAGAATTCTATTGTGTATGCATCTTCTCGTTCTTAACAGAAAACTTATACTTCTAATCTACTTTACACCAATAATATACGTATGTATCTTAATCAAGAAGTATCTTACTTTTTAGAGAAGACTTTTTATATTTTCTTAAAACCACCCTCAAGTCAAAAGGATTCTCCACTACCCAATACCCATAACATGTCATTTATTTTCTTCACTTACATCATTCCTCATCAAATTCAAGCACCCTTTTTGATTTGTGTTTATACTAAATCTTAAAAGCACAAATGGTCGGTCTTGTTGTTTGTGTGGGTCAAAGGAAAGCTACATGTTTTACCTTTTCATCGTCTTAGTAGCTGTTCCAACTTATAAGTTGTCCACTACTTCAATTCTAATTGCATTAACAAATTTTGTTGCATGTTGGTGAGACATGGTCATATGTATTTTCGGACCATAACCTCTTCAAGTAGTCATATGGCAAGTTGCATAAACATATGGCAAAATTTGTAATAACCGAATGTTATAATTGGGTTTAAAGTAATAAAATTTAATAAAAAGATAATATATTAAATTCTATATATCGATAAAAGGTGAGAAGTTTGGTGTCGCAAGGTTCTTGTTGGTCCTCCTGCTGGCACCTAGTTGGCCGATTTATTTTTTAATAACAATTTCTATTTGAAACATTTTGTTTTTTCACAATTCAGTACCGACACCGTCCATTCCAATTGTATTCACATCGATTCGTAGCCGGAAAGTGCGGTTTTTTTGTTCACCGTGCTTTTTTTAATATGTTAATTTGTATGTGGGTGTGGGCAAACTTACCTTTTGCTTTAGTTTTGGAGCCATATCTGATACCGACCGAATTTGCGTCGGTTCGCCACCGCAACATGCTTTTTATTATGCTAATTTTTTGTATTCAGGAATTAACAAACTTATGTTTTGGTTTACTTTCGTTGTTGTATCATCGAATTCACTTCGACTCGCAATTGCACCACACAGTTTGATAAACTAGAATGCTAATGCCATTAAGTCCAAGCGTTGCTACCTAGTTATCTACTTAATTATAAAAGCTTGTTCCATTATCAATGGACAACCCCCACTAGTCATAGGTGGCAGCCACATGGTACCACCCCTCACTGAAACCCCCCTCCCCCATTTACCGGTCACGCGTGACTTGAGCCCACCGAGGTCTCTCAGTCACGTCAGCAACCCATCTCCCTTGCTTTTTGACGTTGCAACGATCCGAAATTTTAAAAAACTTATTTAATATATATATTAATTCCATTAACCTATTTCAACATATTTTTACCATTTTACTCTTATTTCAACTAATTTCAAATACATTTTAACCCAAAATGGATCCCAACTTTACCCCGGAGATAACGCAAGGTGCGGCTTTAGCTTTTGACGAATGGATCAAGTATAACGAATACCCCCAATGACAAGGCATTTCAACTCAAACCCTTCATACCGATGACGTTCAAGAGGTGGTGCCGGAAACACAACCCAAACCCACGAGAAAAAAAAAAGAAATCAAAAAAGCGAAACCCTAAAGAAACCCAACCCGAAACCGTTGAACCTCTGGGTCGAGAGAAGGTTAGCATGCAGAACACTACCGAAAAGTCGTTTTGACAAGAGCTTGGGTTAGCGAAAGCGAGAATTCTTGAACCTTCTAATTCATAATGGAGGTTGGGTTAAAAACTTAAAAGAAGTTACTTTAGTTGAACTCAATGTTTTAAAAACCGATATTTTACTTGTACCGGATTGGGCAAAAAAAATGGTACAACCGGTTGAACCGGATTATACCGGGAGGTTCAACCGTTTGAATAGTTTACCTTATAATTTACTATAAATGTAACTTTAATTCAAAGATAACCCAAACAAAATGATTTCTATAACAAAAAATAATCTAAAAGTTAATCCATACTAAAAAAGTAATGCAAAAGCACTCAATTTTAAAAAATAGTTTTAAAGTTTACACGTTTGAATGTTAATTATTGGGTTAAAAGTAATTTTGAAAAAATATGGGCCGAAAATATCAAAAATTTCTCGGGCTTAAAACCGGTTTGCCGGTAAAAACCGGTATTTTGGGCAAAAACCGCCGGTACGATGTTCTAGCAAACCGATCAAAAATACCGGATCCAAAATACCGCCGTACTGTACGAAATCCGGTGTAACCGGTTTTTAAAACACTGGTTGAACTAACAAAAAGTCTACTCATTTATATTCGTTATGTTCACTCATGTAAGTTTCTTAATTCGTATTTTCAATTGTTTTGGTTATATATGATTCAAATCATATGCTTGGTTTTAATTAGCGTTCATTTATATTCGTTTAAATAACAGATCACATAAACAAACAGAAACAACCCTACTTTCTTAGCAAACAAACACCAACAAGAAAATCCACACGTTTGATATCTGTATCTGTTTGTTTTTCCCATTATAGCTGAACGAACAAAAATAAAAAAGATCATTTACATGCCTAAATTGTTATTTAATGAAGTCATTTCATAAGACAACAATTGGCATTTGGCACATCAATTGTACTTAACCAAAATTCAAACTCGTATATAGTCTCCAATTGAAACAGAACATACGCACACAAGTTTATGTACCTAAGGACATGTCAAAGAAAGCTATATGACATTATTATCATAACTACCATTGTTATCATTCGTGACCGTGAGCCTAACCCCTCCTCTTCTTCTTTTTCTCTTCCCTTTCAGCCGAATTTTTCAACTGCATTACACACGATAATGTATTAATAACCACTTCAGTTTGCCTGTAACGAGTCGAGGGTGAAAAAACACATCAAGATAAACATATGCATAAGCTTACCATGATAATAAGGATACGAACGAAGACGGCAACGAAGTCGCTAAAGAGAGTGAGTGCATGCTTCACATAGTCCAAATCTCCAAGGCGTGCTCTCTCAATAATCTCCTGTGTATCAACCACCATGTATCCAACAAACACCAGAAGCCCAAAATACAACTGAAAAGTAAATCAAAAAACAATTAGTGTTGAGTTGTAATACAATACACAATTAATAACCCTCTTAAAAGAAAAGATTAGGTTTTTGTTACCTCAAATTGGAACATAGCAACAGAACCACCAAAGATGGATGAAGCGAAATGCAACCAGAAGAGAATTGAGACACCAGATGACAAAAGGCCACCTAAATAAAGGTACTCTCTACGTCTCGCCAACATGGCAGCTCCTGAGAAACAAGCAAATGCAATCGCAGTTCCCATGAACGTGCTCACTAAAACGCTGCAAAACCAACAAAATTTTACATAAATAACCGTTCACCTAACCAGCAGAAACGTATATAAATGTATGATTCAGCATAGCATACCTTGGTTCAAAATCAATGGCCAACTCAATTAAGGGACCAATAGATGCTCCTTGGAAAAGGGCTGAAGCCATCAAAAGTGAAACTCTTTTTTGCTGTAATGTCAAAGATATGATATTTAAAGAATTCAAAACATATGAAGTATAATAATGAAGAAGATAATATGAAGTGGAGGAATCTAAACTAACCTCTTCATATGGAGGAGTGGCGAGTAACCATGCCATGCATCCTAAGGTTGCAAAAGTGGTCAGGAGACCACCAATGTTCCATAGAATGTGAAGATAAGCACCCCCAGCTGATGCCACGAGGGCACAACATAGAGAAAGATAAACCTGCAATACATTATAGGGAAATACTTATTAATAGCTATAATTCAATTTAGTATTGAAGACAGAATTTGTGAAATCATTTCAGCAAATCTGCACATATCAGAAGATCAACAACTTTGTGCACATGAAAACTGAATCAACTTCACTTAAATTAGAATAAATATATTATCTTGAGCGTATGAGCAACAATGTCAACGAATCACGAGGCCTGAAGCAAACATCTTCACACTTTAATAGGCTAGCGCACTGTTTCTTGCACAAACAATAATCCACATGAAATCTCCATTGATTAATTGTTTTTGTACAGATCTGTTTGTATTGTTTGATCAAGTCTAAGAAAGAAAACGTGAATTATCAGGATCAGAAGATCAACAGCTTTGAGAACAACAAATCATTTTCACACTTTCAACATCAAAATAACAAGCTCAGATCTGCTTACCGGTTACTTGTTGCACTTCCATTTCCATTGCTATTTTGATGGTGACGGTGTTAAAATAAATTGTTGCAATCAGCGGCGTCGAACTTATGATCCTGCTTCTAATATCCATATCTCACATCAACACATTTCTCAAATTTGAACAATGGACACAAACTAATTTATACTAAAAAAGCTATCAATGTTGATTTTGTTGTGGATATTGGACGAGAAAGCCGTACGCTGGTATATTGAAGCTTATGAGTTGTATGCTTCACATATAAAGCCGTATTTAAATAGACTTCTAATTCATTGACATTGCTGCTCATGCGCTGCATACAACGTGACTATTCTGAACAACTTCTAACATGTTCAGATTTGTTGCTTCTAATCCTGTTTCTGATTTCATATTGTAACTCATATTGTAACTATTCCTCTTTTCTTTCTCAATAAAAACAGATTTTTATTAAAAAAGACTAATCAATAGCAGATCGTTGCTGCTGGTGTCTGGTGATTACACAAATTAAAAAAGAAAGAAAAAAAATAAAAAAAATTGGTTAGAACGTTATTGATCTAAAGAGAAGTGTTTGATTTAGCAAAACAGAGGCAAACGACACCTTAAAATGTGAGATATGATAGTGTAATAAATTGTATTCTGACTCTTCTCTTGAATGATTCATTACAATCTCCACTTATTTTTACTAGTTAAGTACAACATAAATCCTAGCTAACTAACTAACTAAACTAACTAACCCATATAAAAGTGCAATCAATTGTATTCACTTAAATGATTCATTTCAATCACCACTTATTTTTACTAGTTAATTACCACTATTAACCCTAACTAACTTATAACTTATCCAATGCAACCACCTCAACATAATTAGAATCAAATATTAATTTATTTGTAAAATATAGCATCCTTTTCGGTTCATCAACTACATGAATTTATCCTTCTTCAGAAACCCTAACATCCAACTACCATAAAGTGCAGAACATGCGATATACGAAAGTGTTACTATATTCTCTTCAATGATCCATTACAACCACCAATTATTTACAACAGTTAAGCACCACTATTAACCATATAACTAACTAACTGATCCAATGCAACTAACTCAATATCGTTAGGCTACAATGTTAGACTACAATAGTAGTTTATTCCTAAAACTAATCAGTAGCAGATCGCTGTTGCGATTAACTTGCAGATTATTGCAGCTAATGATTATACAAACTAAAAAAAGAACAAAAACTTAAATAAATTGTTATAGATTTGTATTCTCTTGAATGATCCCATTACAATCATCACTATTAACCATATAAGTAACTAACTAACTCAATATTAGACTCTAATAACAGTTCATACGACATGATATCCAGCGAACATGTATAAATTAATTTAACAAGTCTAGAAACCCTAACATCACGTAGTAACTAATTCAACAATTCATTCCAAAATCAATACCTACACAGATTACACAATCAATAGCACAAAAAACTGCAAAAAAATGAATAATTAGGGCAAAATACACGAACCTGTTTGAGATGAGTTTGGACACGTGGCGAGATCTGACGGAAGTTCTTAAGAGAATCGTAACTCCAGCTGTTGCGAGAAGCCGTTTGCGAATCGAAGAACGATGAGAATGATTCCATTGGAAGCCAAGGGTTTGTTTGTTTGTTTGTTTGGTTGGTTGAAGATATTTTTGGTTTGTGATATTATTTATTATTATTATTATTGTTAGGTGACTTATTGGGGAAGAAAGGAAATGATGCGACCGTATTTATAGTGGGTGGTTTCAAGAGGGAAATTGGGTAGTAGGTTCCAGAATGTACGATTGGGTTAATAGCTAACGAACACCCAATTGTCAACATCTGTATTTTTTTATTATTATTTATTAAAAAATTAATTAGATTACACTAACAAAACGGTTCACGAACAACTAACATTAACACGAACATGAACTCCTCTTTGGTCCGGATACCAAGTTTGTTTTGAAACATTCGTATTGATGTTAGTGTAGAGTTAGGGTACCAAAAAAACCCAAATACCTTTAAGTATCATCCGCGGGTCACAGATAATGTTCTTATAAGCCACCCGCGGGACATATGGATCACCCGCATATCACGATAGAGGAGGAACGTCCTCATAACACGCGCGGAAGCATCCGGGCATCCTCAAAAGTCATCCGCAGGACAAGACATCTGTCCGCATAAAACAACTGGAGGACAATGCCAGCGGGACAGCTGTCACCACTCAAGTACTCTCTAGAAGAAAGATCATGATTCTTACTTGGGGAATACGTGACATATTAGCCAATGAGCAAAGGACACCTAGCCATGTTGTTATAACCGTGCACATGACCAGGGTGCGATTCGTCCTATCATTTGGCGACACGCGTCCAAGTTGTTACGCTCGTGCACATGAGACGTATAGCTCAACCTATTACAAGAGGACACGTGTTTAGGCGGTTATCAAAGGTCTTCTAGAAGAGGACAGCTGCCCCAATCATCTTCCATCATCCTTCGGCTATAAATACCTTGTCAACCGGTATGAGGTATTCATCCACTCACCTATATTCTGACTGCACTTAGTCTATATACTTTAGTACTTTCTCCATTACGAACGTTACTGATTCCCACGCCGGAGGGTGGTTACAGGAAGATCCCCCCTCTTGTCCTTCCTGTAACGAGACTCACGGTGTCTATTTTGCATGTTCCGGTCACTAGACTTTGGGAGGTTGTACTCATATCTTGGTTGTAATTATCATATCCTATCTTGTGGACTCATTAGATCCAGGACCCATACCCGGGGATTGGATCTGTGTTTCTTCAGTTAGTTTGCATATAAATTAATCACATAATATTCATATATACAATTTTTATAGTGTATATCATTACTTAAATCTATATGATATTATTTAAAAAAGTCATTAAAAATGTTACAAACCAAATTGAACGTGATTGAGCGAACATGATCTTTGTTCGTATTCGTTCATTTATTTAAATCGAGCAAACACAAACAAATTTTCCGCTGAATGTTCGGTTCGTTTACAACATTACACTTACCTCTGACGTACTATCCATACACCACTAACATGTTATTTAAGGCATATAACATTTTGTACATCTCATATTGACCGAGTAAGATTATGGTTTGTACAATATGTAAAAGATGTTATACGGGCGCATAGAATAACAATAATAATAAAAAGGTTTTATACAAGGTGTTACACAAATCGTTTAAGGCAATTAGCAAAGTACTTGTATAACCTTTTACGACCGGTATAATTTTACTGAATTTGACTAATATGACAGTGATGTGTTATGCCATAGGTATCATCTTTATAAGGGGTGGAGTATCTGTGACAGCAGCCTACAATAAATACATTCTTCATTTCTTGCTTATAAATGTTTAATAATTCTTGAAGTAATACAACTCACAAAAATACACACTAGACCAAGATTGGCCACACAAAAGATCCTAACAAGCCCAGTGCCACGTGTGTTTAGACGGAGAAAATACGATGGCCCAGTTCTTCGTTGATGACGTCAGAGTAATAGTGATTGTAATCTAGATACTCCCAGAACCGTGGAAGACTAAATTCTACATTTTTAGGAGAGTTGAGATAACATGCATACAGTTGTTTCATATTCTGGTTAAATGTTTGTTTGATGGTAAGAACCTGCATCAGAAAATAAAAAAGGAAAAAAAAGTTGGTTAAATTAATATTAAAAAATATGAAGAAAAAAAAAGTATATAGACAGTGTAAATGTGACCTGAGAGACATCCAGATCTTCGTTTAGTCTGGCAACAGATCTGAAGTCCAATGCACATTGCAAAATACTTCGAATAATGTCGGCTATTTGCTTCATGTCGTTCGATAAGAAACATCTGCAAACAAAATAGAAACAAATATCTATAAACAAGCCCGTGATGTACCTATAAAATAATATTAACATAAAACAGCAAGAGAGAACTTACATGGACTGTGAATCCTTGAGATAATCCATATGCACAAAGTCAAGATCGGTCAAATCCTTAACCTGACGGAACAAAGATCATAATTCACCTTTGAGTCATGAACAATAATGTTGATTTAAAAAGTAAAAAAATTATATAGATACAATTACGAAAGTTAAATTTAGTGTGAAGATTATTTCAAACCTTGTGCTTGAGAGGCTGTAGAAATCTGCACCATGATACATGTGATAACTGAGACTGAACATATTGCTGCAATGTTGATACGAAATGAAAAATCTGGTGCCTGAAACATGGTGTTATGATCATTATCAGACCACAAAATATGTAATTATCTTGAAAGTTAGCTTTATATGTGTTTCTTGCAGAAATCAAAACCTAACATTTCATATATAATAGGATAATTTGGTAAGTTCTATTATAATACCTCAGTTTGACCATGACATTGAAATTGCGCGACTTTGATTTATGTACGTTAGAAGAACGGTCCTGGTTGGTGAAATGGATGGATTCCTGTATATAAACAAAGCATATTAGATAATATTATAGGTTATAACTGTGGCTAATATATACGGCTTAAAAATTCTGCAGTTAAATACCTTAAATGAGCACCAAACTTCAGTCAAAGAAGATGATGCAAGTTTGACTTGTATCAAAAAACTGAAAATTTGAGCATATATCTTCAATGCGACAGGTGTCAAAACAATGCTCACTGGCCAATCTACTCTGTAACCGAGACCTAAACCGTTGAATGACTGTATACCTGTCATTATACCATATATTAACCGCTCAATATCTGATTTTAGAATGTGAAATTTTAAATAAAGCAAGAAATGAAGTTGTATGAATATCAAATATACCGGTTGACAAACTAGGAAGAGATGAGGAGTCTTGTTCTTTCATGTACATGAATAAACGATCCTTATAATGGTCTTTTTCACACGAAGATCTCTGAACGGAAAGTTCTAGAAGGCCCTGAATTTCAGATATCCTTTTATCTGCCTCAGCTGCATACCATTTCTGAAAAAAAGATATAAAAATTAGTATAGAATAAATAAATAATCGTATAAAGCATCAAGTCTTCATGAAGAAACCAAGTAAGAATATAATTACATGTTGCCAGAGTGAAACGATAAACAAATCTGCCCAGTCAGTAGATTCCATCATGTGGTACCGCCTCAAAGCCAGCAAATGTTGTTCCAAAGAGAAACCTTCTTCAAGTAGCTTAATTGTTAATTTACTGACATACATATATCTGATTACATTAATTAAGGATACACATCAAATATATCTAGTTTATAAAACTTCTAATATGCGGACCGTATAAAATTAAGGATACTGTAACTGAATCTCTTCCAACAAGCATTTCTCCAGAACGAAATCCAACGGTATCTCAATAACTGTCGACACACCATTCTTATGCTCGCCAGGGTGGATATTATTATTATTATTATTATTATAATCATTGTTATTGTTAAGGAGACTTTCCCAACAACCACCACCAGACGCATTCTGTAATGATTCTTGTTCTTGGTGGTTACTTTTCGGACCGAAAGATGCCTGTTTGTGGAATGTCTTCTTTTTTACAGTGATTGCATCATCAACATGATCTTTATTGTTGTAATTACTAACAGTATCAGCAATAGTAGCTCTGTAATAACTGCCTAACCTATCTTCACATTCAGTAAGTGGATTCTTAACCGACTCAAAGTCAAAAGAAGGAAGTTTGACTTTGGCACATCTTTCCCGAAGTTTGTTTGTTCCCAGAATTAGGTTAGCATGTTCAATCTCACATGGTTCCAAGCTTCTCCAACTCGTTGCATAACCAGGTGACTCAGCATTATTTGATGGTTCATCAGATTCGGTTACCATAGTGAACGGACTTCCATCTTGAGAAGGGTTTTTTAACTGAATATTGTTGGTGTCTGGATTAATTTCTAAAGCAGACAGGTACATTTTCTCTAAAGCATCTGGATCATGAAAAAAGACATCCGTCTTCTCCTCTTCACCATAGTTTTCAATAGATGAACATTCAGATGAATCCAACGAATCCTCAAGATAAGAATATTCATCCTCCATGCTTGATCCATCACACTCAGCTGTATCTAGAGGCCTGCGAGTCAGAAAGATGATCAAGATTTTAGAAAATTTTTGAAAGAAGTTGCAAAATTATGAAATCTTTGTCATCTAGAATAACTTAATAACCAGTGTCATTTTTCCCTGTATCGATACATAAGAAGAAAGATCTTACAAATTTTGATTCATATTCTTTGCTAAAGATGAACTTTTGAGACTTCCTCTACCAGAAGTTGGTAATGCAGAGTATGTAATTACCTGCTAAACCATTATATCCAGGTAATCAGTAAATTAAAAGACAAAGGTCAACGAAACAGTTGACTAACAACTTATGAATCATTATAAGAATAAGTGTGGCTTTTGATGAAATCACCTGATGATGTTTGAATTCTAGGTTTGGCAAACGATTTTCGAGTTTTTCCATCATGATTTTGTAATAATCACCCCTTTTAACCACCATCATTTCAATTCCGTCCTTACTAAAATCCATATGAAATGCATGTGACAGACGAGAGCTTGACATGCTACTCCAATAAGGAAGAAAATCCTCATATGTCCGGTTCCAACTGCCAACACCATCAGAAAACTCTAGCAGTTTTATTAATACTTGAAGTTGCTGACCAGCCCTAAAAAGTGGAATCAAGAATTCTCTCAAAAAACAAGGAACAAAAACTCCATCTTCCTCCTGGAATGAAAAAAGCTAACATTAAAATACCATATTTTCAATATATAACGTCTGAATGGAAAAAATAGAGAAAATATAGCTCAGTATTTACCCTAATGGTGACTGTGTTACTTTCAGCCTCTGCCACTATAAACTCATTAAAAGGATCAATAATTCTGGCCTTGAAAATCCAAGATCTAACAAAGTCAAAATACGGTTCACAAGAACGGATAAATAGGGTTCTAAGTATAGCAGAATGTGCTGGATCAGCAACCTGATATGTTCACATCAAATAAAACATGTCACAAAATCATATGACTTATACATGCAATATGAGAAAATGATTTTAAGTAATGCTGACCTGGAGCTCCTTATATAAAAAAGTAAGAAGATTTCCGCCTCTAGGAAACTCAGTAAACTTTGTTTGAGTAACTAACTCCTCAAGGGGTGAAACCAAGAAGCAATTAGCTAAACCATGCACATTGCATATGCTTCCAATAACCTCAATTTGGTTCCTTAATTCTTTGGTATGAAGATAAACCTCCAACAAAGTAACTTCAGAGTGGCCAACACTTGAAAGACAGCCACTTGACACGTTACCAATACTCGAAAACCGTCTTAAACGAACAGAAGCGTATAAAGTATCCAATGCAGCAATGTAGCCTTCCAAAACATCATTAACAGCAACTGCAAAAGCCTGGTTAACCAGACTGTATGGAGGATAATTGCTTGCTGCTGACTCAGCATTGGCATCAGTGGGAATCAGATTCGCAAAATGATTAACAAACTTATAGAGAAAGAAAACTCCACATCCCATGCATCCTAGGGTTCTAAGTATCTTCCCAAGAGCAAGCGTGCTTACAGATTTGGTCCACATATTAGGTATTCTGTGAAATGTTCTGTCTGTTGGATCATAATTGAATATTGCACATAGTTTCTCAATACTTATAAGAGATGACTCTAAACCTTGTAGAGCATTCATTGCTAATCTCACTAAACTAGCCTCCTGTATTGAGTGTATTATTAAGATATGTATTAGACACAATGTAATTAACAAAATGCTAGTGGTAGTATTATGTATTATAAAGCCCTAATAACAGTTATACATTTACACCATCAATTAAACACGCTCAAGAGTTTCTACTTTGGTCATCTACAGAATCAGCATACAAGACCCTAGCCGACACAATGCCTGAATTAACTTGGTTAGAAACACTATTAAAAGAGCTAGGGGCAGATGCAACTTCTGCCACAACTCTGATGCCCCTACCTCTTTTAGTACTTTAAACCTAACATATGAAAATAGGTCAATTAAGAAATAATGGAGTTAATTGCAAGTTTAAAGTGCTGATCTAGGCATGAAAATTAAATAGAATCTAACAGAAACTGATGCATGTCATAGAGGTGTCTAGAAGTATGAGAGAGCGAGATGTTGAAGTGACGCAGAATCCACTTTGGGTAGTTATGTGTTCCCGAATTCCAAGGTCTAGGTTGAAGATCCATGGACTCTCAGCCACTTCAACATTCCGCTCCTCTCATACTTCTAGACGCCTCTATGACACGTCATCAGTTTTAATCCTTATAACAGACATCTCTAACCCTATCAGAGCATTCATTGCTAACCTCACTAAACTGGCTTCCTGTGGTTAAGTATATATATGAAACACTATACAGTTTAGAACAATTTCAATAAGTGGAATGCTTGAATCGATCATAAACCAAACACAGTCAATCACTAAATAATCAAGTCAATTGCAAATTCAAAAACTAACCGGAAGCTTACAGAAACTGATGGTGTGTCATAGAGGCGTCTAGAAGTATGAGAGGAGTGAGATGTTGAAGCAACAGAGAGTCCACTTTCGGTAGGTATATGTTCCCGAATCCCAAGGTCTAGGTGGATCTTCCACCTAGACCTTTGGAATGAATCTATACCTACCGAAAGCAGACTCTCGGACACTTCAACATCTCGCTCCTCTTATACTTCTAGGCGCCTCAATGGCACGGCATCAGTTTCAATTCCTATATTATATATCTATATCTAACCCTAGCAGAGCATTCATTGCTAACCTCACTAATTCACTATACAGTATGCTTGTATAAATCATAAACCTAACATATGCAGCAGCATTGCAACTGAATATAAAATTAGGTCAATTAAGATATAATAATCGAGGCAAATGCAAATTAGAAAATGAACTGGAAGCTTACAGAAACCGATGACGTGTCATAGAGGAGGCTAGAAGTAGAAATAGAAGTAGAAGGAGGAGAAGGTGAGGTGGCGGAGAGTCCGCTTTCGGTAGGTATGGATTCCCAAGGTCTAGGTGGAAGCCATGGATCTTCGAGTTTCAAATTGTTTAAAAGTGATGCGAAGTCTGCATCCACGGCCATGGTTAATGAAGAAGATAATTAATCGAAGCAGTGTTGTTGATGCGATGGATTTGATAGACGGTTGAGATTGTTTCGCCGGTGGAGAGAGATCGCCGGTCACTTTATCTGTGTTTGGAGGGAGGGAGGGAAGAATTTAGAAGATGGCTGAAAGCCGGAAATATCAAACCGTGCCTAGCCTTTTCGAACACGAGCCGAACCGGAGTCTCAAAAATTAATTTGTTTTAGTTATTGAGTTTGAAGAGGTATGTACCCGCCTCAACACCGAGCAAGGCGGGTCAACCCACAAGATAAAGACATTATGAAGGCACAAAGCCAAAACCTATGCGCATGGCGCATACAAAACATGCTCAGGCATCATATGCCCAGGCACACATATGCTCGCGCATCACATATGCGCGCGGCGCATCAGCGCGCGGCGCATATCACATGCCCGTGCATATCACATCTGCCCAGGCACACATATGCTCGCGCATCACATATGCGCGCAGCGCATCAGCGCGCGGCGCATATCACATGCTCGTGCATATCACATCTGCGCATGAAATATCTGCGCGTGAGAATAAAGAGAAGACCTCGCGCATCCTCAGGGTGGGCGCATATCATACGTGCACATAATCAGCCTCGTCCTTATCCAAATCAGGATTAGGGCAACCTTGATTGTGCACATCAGACAACCTTCCAGAAGGCATCTTTTTAAGGAGTAAGAATATGCTGATGTTGACAGCTGCCAAATGAAAGGTCGACAACTCAGCGTGACACATGTGTTACCACGTGATTACAACCAACGAGAAAGCGCCAGGTGTCCCAGAGGACACGTGGCGCAGTACGATTGGAGGAGGCCAACAAGGTTGAGCCAAATCAATGGAAACCCTAGCACTATAAATACAGCATCAACTCCACTTTGATGACAGATTCATACTCAATCATTGACAGTTACAGGCAGTGATATCACATTCAATCATATTGAATTACATTCACTCACAGTCAGTTACATACAAACACACAGTCTCACAATCAGAGGGTATTGAGCCATTAAGCAATACTCTGGAGATTCTCTCACACACATTATCATCTTCTCCACAATATACTGATTCTCACGCCGGAGGGTTACCCCAAAGAGGACCCCTCTGTCCCTTTCTGAGGGGTAAGTAACGGCGCTGTTCATTTTGTAGGTGGAAGAACACTGATCCAGAAGAACCATCGGTGAAATAGTATAATCACACCCGAGGAAAGTAGATCTGCTACCAGTGAGTAGATCCACGTTTCTTCATTGGCGCCATCCACTGTTACAAACGGCAATCAGATCTCATCAGATCTATAAAAAAAAAAAAATCAATCACCATGGTTTCTGGCTTTCGTAACGTTGATCAAGCTCTGGAGGATATTGAACGTGAGGGTGTTAACGACGGACAGCAGGTTCTGAGGGTTCCGCGTGATTCTACGCGTACCACCAGCAACCGTCCCTTCGTCACAACCCCTCACGGCCAGACTGAAACTCCTCCAGACGATCTCACGTTACAAAATATGGCCGGCGCGAAACTGAAAGGACCAATGGGTCCAGAAGAAGAAACAAATGATCCGAATGAATGGCTCATAAACGAGGAGCGGCGTCTGATGGAAAAGTACAATGAAATGGTCAAGCAGAAGAAGCTAGCCGACCAAACACAAAGGCAAGCTTTTGATAAGCAGACTACAAAAAGGCCGCGCGCGCCGGAAGAAGGACATTCTGTTCACACTGCACACACTGAGTTCAGTGATGAAGAAGTGCATAGCATGAGGAAGACGCGGGATACTCATGCAGGAGGCTCACAGCTCCGCGCGCCTGTGAACATGGCGCCTGGAGCCAGAGCCGATCTGGATCTGCACATGCCGTACAGCCCACCAGTCAGAGGGCAAGTGGACGTAACCACACCCTACAGACCAGCCATCTTGGTAAAACACTCAAAGTTTACTGCGCGCATCGCGCAGGCTCCCATCCAGCACAAGACCAAGATGCCAAGTGGTCTGGGCAAATATGATGGCACAACAGATCCAGATGACTTTTTGCAAGGTTTCTATAACACGGGAAACCTAGAGAGCTGGACGATGCCAACATGGTGTCATATGTTTGCTCGCTGCCTCACGGGCGCAGCGCGGGTATGGTTCGAGAGCTTGCCGACAGGGCAAATTGATGGGTTCGAGGAACTATTAGAAAAGTTCCAAGCCCACTTCGTACAGCAGCGCAGGCACACGCGCGATCCTGATGACATCATGCACTGCATACGCAGGAATGATGAAACGATTGAAGATTACATCACTCGTTTCAATCAGGAGTCCCTGGCAATCGGGGGTATAAGCCTTTATACAAGGCGCGCGCAGTGATCAACTCCGCCGAGCTCTCGTAAGCAAAGATGGTATGCCCACCACTTGGGCAAAACTAATTGAAGCATCGCGAGTCTTCGCGAGAAATGAAAAACAGATTGCCCAAGATAGGGCAAGAGAAAGAGCGCATCAGGCTGAATCACCGCGCAGCAAAGAGAAGAGGGCCAAACAGAACTCTGTATGGTCCAGGTTGCAGCCAACAAATTTTTCTTCCGCAGAAAAGCAGGCGCAACCAAGCTCACCCCAGCCCCAAAAAGAAGTTCGTAATCGCGGGGAGGGTGACAAGAGGGAGGGCGGCAGAGACCCAAGCAGACCTCTGCCAAGAATATGGACGCCCCTCACTAAAACACCTTCACAGGTGTTAAGTACTGAGAATGTCCAATTCAAGCCCCCCAAGCAACTACACTACAAGGGACCGCAAAACAGTGGCAAATATTGTGAATTTCACAGGTCCCCGGGCCACAACACCGACGCATGCCATCATTTAAAGGATGCGATCGAGAAGGATGTAAAGTCAGGCAGGCTGGCTCACTTGGTGAAAAACCAAAGAATAGAAGATGAGCAACCGGAAGGAGCCTCTGCCAGCAAGAAATACAAAAGAATCTGTGTGGCTGAGGGGGGACGACAAGGGCAGACGTCAAAAAAGAGAAGCGCGCAAATCCACGGGGATTGGCGCGAGCAGCAAGTCATCTTCCCAAGAATCAGGGGAGGCCCTTCAATAAGCAGTCCTCTCGTCATCACCACACACATTGCTCATTACGAAGTGTCAAAAGTCCTGGTGGACACTGGAAGCGAATCTGACATTATGTATGAGCAATGTTTCAGAAAGCGCTTTCTCTGGCGCATTGTCTGCCATTGGAAGTTTGTCTTCATTGGAAGTTTGAATCTAACATTCAAAGGAGCAATGTTTCAGACAAGCAAAACATTTCCCAATCTAACATTCAAAGGAGCAATGTTTCAGACAAGCAAAACATTTCCCAGACAATGAAGACAAACTTCCAATGGCAGACAATGCGCCAGAGAAAGCGCTTTCTGAAACATTGCTCATACATAATGTCAGATTCGCTTCCAGTGTCCACCAGGACTTTTGACACTTCGTAATGAGCAATGTGTGTGGTGATGACGAGAGGACTGCTTATTGAAGGGCCTCCCCTGATTCTTGGGAAGATGACTTGCTGCTCGCGCCAATCCCCGTGGATTTGCGCGCTTCTCTTTTTTGACGTCTGCCCTTGTCGTCCCCCCTCAGCCACACAGATTCTTTTGTATTTCTTGCTGGCAGAGGCTCCTTCCGGTTGCTCATCTTCTATTCTTTGGTTTTTCACCAAGTGAGCCAGCCTGCCTGACTTTACATCCTTCTCGATCGCATCCTTTAAATGATGGCATGCGTCGGTGTTGTGGCCCGGGGACCTGTGAAATTCACAATATTTGCCACTGTTTTGCGGTCCCTTGTAGTGTAGTTGCTTGGGGGGCTTGAATTGGACATTCTCAGTACTTAACACCTGTGAAGGTGTTTTAGTGAGGGGCGTCCATATTCTTGGCAGAGGTCTGCTTGGGTCTCTGCCGCCCTCCCTCTTGTCACCCTCCCCGCGATTACGAACTTCTTTTTGGGGCTGGGGTGAGCTTGGTTGCGCCTGCTTTTCTGCGGAAGAAAAATTTGTTGGCTGCAACCTGGACCATACAGAGTTCTGTTTGGCCCTCTTCTCTTTGCTGCGCGGTGATTCAGCCTGATGCGCTCTTTCTCTTGCCCTATCTTGGGCAATCTGTTTTTCATTTCTCGCGAAGACTCGCGATGCTTCCATTAGTTTTGCCCAAGTGGTGGGCATACCATCTTTGCTTACGAGAGCTCGGCGGAGTTGATCACTGCGCGCGCCTTGTATAAAGGCCACGCGCAGGAGCTGCTCAGTTATACCCCCGATTGCCAGGGACTCCTGATTGAAACGAGTGATGTAATCTTCAATCGTTTCATCATTCCTGCGTATGCAGTGCATGATGTCATCAGGATCGCGCGTGTGCCTGCGCTGCTGTACGAAGTGGGCTTGGAACTTTTCTAATAGTTCCTCGAACCCATCAATTTGCCCTGTCGGCAAGCTCTCGAACCATACCCGCGCTGCGCCCGTGAGGCAGCGAGCAAACATATGACACCATGTTGGCATCGTCCAGCTCTCTAGGTTTCCCGTGTTATAGAAACCTTGCAAAAAGTCATCTGGATCTGTTGTGCCATCATATTTGCCCAGACCACTTGGCATCTTGGTCTTGTGCTGGATGGGAGCCTGCGCGATGCGCGCAGTAAGCTTTGAGTGTTTTACCAAGATGGCTGGTCTGTAGGGTGTGGTTACGTCCACTTGCCCTCTGACTGGTGGGCTGTACGGCATGTGCAGATCCAGATCGGCTCTGGCTCCAGGCGCCATGTTCACAGGCGCGCGGAGCTGTGAGCCTCCTGCATGAGTATCCCGCGTCTTCCTCATGCTATGCACTTCTTCATCACTGAACTCAGTGTGTGCAGTGTGAACAGAATGTCCTTCTTCCGGCGCGCGCGGCCTTTTTGTAGTCTGCTTATCAAAAGCTTGCCTTTGTGTTTGGTCGGCTAGCTTCTTCTGCTTGACCATTTCATTGTACTTTTCCATCAGACGCCGCTGCTCGTTTATGAGCCATTCATTCGGATCATTTGTTTCTTCTTCTGGACCCATTGGTCCTTTCAGTTTCGCGCCGGCCATATTTTGTAACGTGAGATCGTCTGGAGGAGTTTCAGTCTGGCCGTGAGGGGTTGTGACGAAGGGACGGTTGCTGGTGGTACGCGTAGAATCACGCGGAACCCTCAGAACCTGCTGTCCGTCGTTAACACCCTCACGTTCAATATCCTCCAGAGCTTGATCAACGTTACGAACGCCAGAAACCATGGTGATTGATTTTTTTTTTTTATAGATCTGATGAGATCTGATTGCCGTTTGTAACAGTGGATGGCGCCAATGAAGAAACGTGGATCTACTCACTGGTAGCAGATCTACTTTCCTCGGGTGTGATTATATTATTTCACCGATGGTTCTTCTGGATCAGTGTTCTTCCACCTACAAAATGAACAGCGCCGTTACTTACCCCTCAGAAAGGGACAGAGGGGTCCTCTTTGGGGTAACCCTCCGGCGTGAGAATCAGTATATTGTGGAGAAGATGATAATGTGTGTGAGAGAATCTCCAGAGTATTGCTTAATTGCTCAATACCCTCTGATTGTGAGACTGTGTGTTTGTATGTAACTGACTGTGAGTGAATGTAATTCAATATGATTGAATGTGATATCACTGCCTGTAACTGTCAATGATTGAGTATGAATCTGTCATCAAAGTGGAGTTGATGCTGTATTTATAGTGCTAGGGTTTCCATTGATTTGGCTCAACCTTTTTGGCCTCCTCCAATCGTACTGCGCCACGTGTCCTCTGGGACACCTGGCGCTTTCTCGTTGGTTGTAATCACGTGGTAACACATGTGTCATGCTGAGTTGTCGACCTTTCATTTGGCAGCTGTCAACATCAGCATATTCTTACTCCTTAAAAAGATGCCTTCTGGAAGGTTGTCTGATGTGCACAATCAAGGTTGCCCTAATCCTGATTTGGATAAGGACGAGGTTGATTATGTGCACGTATGATATGCGCCCACCATGAGGATGCGCGAGGTCTTCTCTTTATTCTCACGCGCAGATATTTCATGCGCAGATGTGATATGCACGAGCATGTGATATGCGCCGCGCGCTGATGCGCTGCGCGCATATGTGATGCGCGAGCATATGTGTGCCTGGGCAGATGTGATATGCACGGGCATGTGATATGCGCCGCGCGCTGATGCGCCGCGCGCATATGTGATGCGCGAGCATATGTGTGCCTGGGCATATGATGCCTGAGCATGTTTTGTATGCGCCATGCGCATAGGTTTTGGCTTTGTGCCTTCATAATGTCTTTATCTTGTGGGTTGACCTGCCTTGCTCGGTGTTGAGGCGGGTACATACCTCTTCAGAGTTCAAACTCGAAATTTCTATGAGAGGCCTTGTGTTTTTTTATGTTTTACCTCTTTTGTATTTTTGTATATTAATTTTCATACTCTACATATGCGCTTAAGTTGAGCCTTTGCTCGTTTAAGGTAAGGCGTAAGCTCGAGCCTAGCTTATGCTCGTTTATGGTTTCTCAAAATATATAAAAACATATATAAACTAGTTAACAAATAATAAATGAGTCAAGCTTGAGCCGAGCTCGGTCTTTAGGGGAAAAAAACTCAAAAAGAGTCGAGCCTAGGCTCTGCTCAATTGCACCCCTAGGTTTATATTATAAATTCTAGTTATGATAAGTTTATGAAACATAAATTTTTTCAGTCGCGTATGATCATCAAATATTCTAATTTGTGGGCATTTGATAACGATGATTTAACACAAATGGAATTCTAGTGGCGTGGCATCCGTTGCTTTCATGCATCGCGCACGGAGGTAACAACATAGTATTAATCTTGTAATTTGTTGACATTTGATAACGATCAAATGGAATTCAAGTGGCGTGGCATCCATTACTTTCGTGCATCGTGCACGGAGATAACAACATAGTATTCTAATTTGCTATGTAGGAATCATTAAAAGTATTATTGTTTGAAGACACGCGCAATCACAAACGGATATAGTTTTGTATTGATGGGGAGATATATTATAATGTATCACTTGTTAATAGTGATAAAGTTGATCAAAATATATTATATGCCATGCAACATTGAAACTTAAAAAAAACAAAAGCATGATTGATGCAACTTTATAGTTGTAGGTTTTCATGATGCATTATAGAAAGAACGGGCTAATGCAAGGGTGACCTAGGTAGCCAATATCGGAGTCTTGTGACGCTTGATAAAAATATATACTGTAATTTTTGTATATGCAATTCAATTCAAGTTACACGCTTAAATCTTGATACATAATAAAATGAACTCCAATGACAATTTGGACAACATAGTGAAAATGTGCAATGACGCTTAAATCTTTGAGTTGACGGTCTGTGACTCGAAACTAAGCCTTTACCTCTTTAACCTCTGCTTCTCTAAAACCTTAATTTCGCAATCTCTTTGATGTTCCTGGTCATCAATTATTCAAATAAATTAAACTTTAGATGGTGAGAAATAAATAAAGTTGTCAAATGAAAAAGTGATGGAGGAACTCACTCTTCAGATTCACCAACAAAGAGGGTTGGCGTAGCCACTTATAAGGGAGGGATGTCCCCCGTCCCCTGTGAATTTCTTTTTAGTGTTAATATACCGAAAAATTCCCGACCGACCCCTATAAAATTTTGGTACCGATCCCTGTGAAACTTTGAAGCCGTACCCTGTATAATTTTAAGACGACTTCCATGAGATTTTGAGACTAACCCTAACAAAAAATACAATGACAATTTTATAAATATAATTATATAAACGTTATATAAACAATTTTTCTATTAAATTTGACTTTAATATTAACAAGTCCATTAGTCAAATATCTAATCTAACTTTTAAGCCCAAAATCCAATTCAAACCCTACTCAATTTTTAGCCCAAAATCCAGTTCTAACTTCTAAAATTTATTTGTTTGACCGTCTCTGATGCCTTACTTCGTCCTTTCGATCGGTGATGACTACATTAACATACACGTCAAGAAAAAAAAAACAAACATGAAAAATCGCCACTATTATGAGTATGATTGCTTCAATGCGGTTCTAGATTTGCAAATCCAAGAGTTTGGGGACCGTTTTAACGAGGTAACATCCGACTTACTTGTTTTGTTGAGTTGTTTGACTCCTTGTGATAATTTTCGGGCATTTTCAATTCCAAAAATTTTACGATTAGTCGAGTTGTACCCATATGATTTTGATGAAAGTGATAAAAGAAGACTCCCGGTGAACTTGCGACATACATCGATAATTTGAAAGGAGATAAACGATTTTAAAAACTTGAATGGTTTAGCAAATTGTTCAATTGATGGTTCAAACAAAGAAACACCATTCATTTGCATTGGTGTATCGTTTATTAAAGTTAGCTCTCGTATTAACCGTTGCAACCGCAACCATTGAAAGATCCTTTTTGGCGATGAAGTATGCGAAGTCCGATTTGCGTAATCGAATGGGTGATGAAAATTTTAAGCGACAGTTGTATTTGTTATATTGAGAAAGACTTGTTTGTCAATGTTAAAGTAGATGATGTAATTGTTAGATTTTAAAAAATGAAAACTCGTAGAGAACAACTTTAATATATTTGTTATCTAATATTTTGTTTGGTAATCTTTTTTTTATATATATGACCCGATTCGACCCGACAGTTGTGTTAGTACCGACCATAAAATTTCCCGACCACTGTAAGAAAATTCTCTAGATCCGCCACTGGACTTCTTACAATAATTAGGTAAAGTGACCCCAGCAGACCAAATGTCAATCTTGGGACCTTGGTATGTTGATGTCAACAATACTTTTGAAGTATACATGCAAAACATGAATAACACTAAAAGAGATTGATAATTATGGTCTACCTAAAACACTTCTGCTTCAAAACTTTAACCATCAGTATAAATAATTAGCACGTCAAATATGAATTACATTATTTCAAAAACTAGTATAAAGTTACTAATTTGGTTTAGAATACGATCCATGTAATTATCCGTGTCGATAACATCAACCACTCGAATGGATCAAATCAAAGTGTGAATAATGATAAAGTAGTAAAGCAAACAAATGAATCTTTACCAAGTATGCCATACCATATCATAATATTAACAATAGTTTACATCTTCAAACAACAATTTCAAAAACTTCCATACAATCATTCAATTAAAGGTCCAAAATTTCAAACTTTAGCATAAAAACATACAAAAGTTCATACAATTGTTGAGAAAGTACCGACAAAGTTGCAATTCGCCATGGTCAAATACTCAAATGTACAAAGACAACATACAGCCATCAGCTTTGAAAAACTTGCATAAGAATGAACAAAAGAATAATAATCATCAGTCCATCGGTTTTAGAGAATTATTCAGTTATTCCTGCAGTTGGTGGCGGTGTAGGTGACAGTATCGGTTGTGGTGGTGAAGATAGAACCAACTTTAAAAGCAACCCAACCATTATCCCAATCACTCCAGCCGTTATCGCGAGTCTTATTGAGAATCCATGACTCTTTTTTTGGTTCCTTTTCTTTAACATATCCTAAAACCAGGTAATTTTGTATTGTAAATTACAGACTCGTTTATAGACATTTTGCAAAAAGACCCAACTATGACGAGAGGGTAAAAAGGTAAATGTACCAGTTCCTGTTGCAGTTGGGTTGTTTCTTTCACAGCTGCATCCCTAGCGGCTCTTGCAGTCTGAACCGCCTGATTCTGTAATATAAGAAAGAACATATTAATCATAATCCGGTCTCCATACACTATCAATGTGACGTTAAAACGTAAAAAAAGAATTGTTACTGAATAACTCACAGAGGTTAAATCAGAGTTTTGTTTGATGTTATCATTTGAATTTTCCTGATTAGTGCGAGCAACATAGACAACTTTAAGCTTGTATTCTTCTAACTGCTTACCGGGTTCCTTATTAAACTTGATGCAACAAGTATGACTCTCAACTGTTACTCGTCATTTCAACAAAGCTTAAACTGATCGCAAAATAATAATATTAATAATGTTCTTACAGTATTTGCTGGTAGTTCTTCACTGTCACTGTTAGGGGGCACAGGGGTGCATTGTAAAAGAAATTTATCTCTACATTGCATATCTCGAGGGTACTGAAGTTGAGCTTGAAGGGTAACTGTATGTGCATCAATAGGTTTGAGTTTTCAGTTAAAGTTAAGATTGTGTAAATTATAGCAATATCATAAATTAATAGCTTACCTCTTATTATACATGTATCCCAAGGTGGTATAATACCAGTATTTGGACGAACAAAGTATTTCTTTGGCGAAGTAGTTTTGACCTAGCATAAAACAAGAAGTTTGAATAATATAAAGTAATATGCTTTGAAATAAATTTTGGGTGAAAACGTACCTTAAAGGCAATATTCTTGTCTGTGGCATTAGAAACTTTTAAATCACAGTGGCTCGGCTTTTCAAGTTCAACTATTGGAACCAACATTTAAAAGATAAATTGTAAGTCATGTATATGAACAACACAAATATGTTCAATCAATGACAGTGACAGTAGTAGGTGCTTAAACTTTAACATGTTAATTTTGTTTGTAGAAAGGAGCCTAAAGTGTTGTTATAAGTTATTGCACAGGGCCATATTACTGTAACTATCTAATCACATTGGATCAGTTTATGTTGTCATTGGCTTTCCATAACCTTCTCCTCCAAAGGAAGAGAGCATTACTTCAGTAGTTGAGTGATTACTATAAAATAGTAATGGTGAAGTATAGTTATATTGGGAAAGATGTTTACGTATCACTAGATCTTCAAAGGATTTAACATTCAACATCAGGCAGTGATTTTTACACTCAATTTCTCCTAAAATGCACAGATTTTCTCAAAAAAACCATCATCAGTTGGCAGTTGTATAATTCTATATCTTCAGATTTAAATCTTAGGCACTAATAGGAAGCATTGGGTTTAATATACAACTCTGCAAGCAGAAACAGTATTAAAAGTTAAAACCACTTGATTCAACGCGGTCAACCAATTCAACCTGATGGCTATAGCTAATCTCCCTCATTCATATTCATCTAGATACATTATACTAAAATTCATCCATTAGACTTAAATCTTCAAAGAATTCAACATTAGGACTCATTTTCTCCTACAGCACACAAATTTCCTCAAAAATATCACCACTAGTTGCACTTGCACAATTCCAATTCTACAGGCACTAAAAGAAAACATTTGGTTATAGATACACCTCAAACTCAACAAAGCAGAAGAACCTACATTAAAAACAATTGATTCAACGCGATCCGCAGATCAAACCTAATTGCTACATTTCTAACCTATTTGATCAACATCTAACATATGACATAATTATCAGTAAAATTAGTAAATTACTAACTAAAATATGGTGAATCACGTACATTAAATCCACTTGATTCAACATTTCAACGCGCGATCGAAACCTAATTGCTACATTTCTAACCTACGTAATCTAATCAACAACAAACACATGATGAATAAACTAACTATTATCCTAAAACTACTAATATAAACACAGAGTCATCATATACATAATATCATTATTAACATCTAAACTCACTTTGAAACCGAAGCTCCTCGGAATCAATAGTAACTAACTTATAACCGCCACCGCTTGCCATTGACGCACAGATCGCCGACGATTAAATAATATTTAGTAAATATGCAATAATAATGTAACACGTGGCATGGATCGCCGATGGAAATGCTTATTTTATATGAGAAGTGGAATTGGAACGGACACGTGGCGTGGTAATGTGAGTAACCGTCGGAATTGGAATTGGAATTGGATTCCGGTGATAATGTGGACGTGTGTGTGTGTGTGTTTCTGACAATAAGATATTATTGAGTTGTGCTTGAGTTCAGGGGATCGGAAGGTATTCAGTTTAGTGGTTTACGTGAATGGCCCTTCAAGTATTTACGTGGTGCATCAATGGACCTTTACTTTGCGTTTTGTGCGGTATCGGTTGCTATACTTCTTTTTTTCTTGATTAGATGCATTGAAGAATAGTCATTAGGGTTGTTAACGAGCTTCGGCTGGCTCGGAATCAAGATTGAAAATGTGGATATGATACGGTGTTAGATGTTGAATTTAATGTGGAAAGCTTGGCATTTGGAGATTTGAACAAATGCATTGCTACGTCTTAAGGCATGTAAGTGAGGTCATGGTTGTATAAATCACGTCTAGACACCGATTACTCAATGAGAAATCCCCGAGTACTCGACAAGTCATCCCAGAGTACTCACAACTTCCAGTCGGCCGAGATTGTAGTACCTAAAAGCTTTTGCAACCATGAGTGAGGTTATGTTTAGTTCTACTTCTTAATAATTCTTTTGAAATTAATGCATGGTAGGCACAAGGAAAATAACTACCTACGTAAGTATGAATTTTAGTCATTTCAACAAATGATTGGACTTCGCTTTTGTAATGCTCTTCGATGGAGACAAAGACACAAAGCTAAAATAGTGTTAGGATATAAGACATGAGCATGTTGAACTTATGCATATGTTTACTCTATTTATTCAAATGCATGACCAATATCTCTCTCCCCCACCCCCACCTTCCCTTCAAAAAAAAAAAAACAAAACAAAAACAACACACACACACCATGAAATTTTTTTGTATCCGTCACTAATTCATGCTTCGTTTTACAAAGAAGAACATCTCATTATTTGAAAATTCTTTATGCTCTATTTAATTTTTGATTTTGTGTATCCACAAAGTACTTTAATTTGAAAGTGATCCAAACATTAGATTAGTCAAACATAACCAAGACATGTAGGGACATTGGGCCTAAACATATAGTTAAAGTTAAAATTGTTCAGGTGAGTCCACCTCACTTCGAATATGATTTAGGCTGATTTCAAGTGAGTTTCATATAACGTGATAATTAATTCTTACCGCCAAAAAGCTACAATCCATCCCTTCCCATAAAGGCAATATTACATAAAAAAAACTACTAGTTTCTTTAGGAAAGATAGAATGTGTAACAATATATATATATATATATATATATATATATATATATATAAGCTTTTGACGGATGGTCTTTTACAAAGGTGACACATACGACTCATCTGAAACATCATTCGATAATAGGTTTGTTAATCTTGTTATGTTATGTTTGATATAGTCAAAACATTACTAAAACAATATAGAATTATACATGAAGCTTGTAAAGGATGTAATGAAGACAAAAGTAAAAAATTTATAACTAATGACCTTGTGTTGGGCAGATATGAAGTAGATAATTCATAACTTTATATAGTAGATAATCCAATCCGAGAAACTCAAAACCCGAAAGTATAACACGAATAATACCCCTAGTTGACATAAACGTAGTTGAAGGACCAAGTTTGAGGCAAGTACATAATTTAGGGATAAGAAACAAATATCAAGAAAATTGAAGTTAGGCGGGGTGACATGGCACCATGCTTCGCTTTAAAGGCATGGAATTGGGATCTCTAATGAGCTGGAGCAATAATTCATAGCTCATACCCATCATAAATTAAATTCATATAAAAATGATTTATTAATTATTTACATGAAATGTTACAAAAAAAAGTTGCTTAATTTTCCTATAAAATACAGATACAAGAATGATGTATTTCTACATTTTTTGTTACTCTCAAATGTCAATTTTTGTAGCGTTAGTTCGTATATTTTTTGAACCTACATTTAAGTCAATATTAGTATTTATAACGAGACTATAATCCTATTCACTCCACGATTTGATACAACTAGACTATAAGCTCTCTAATTCTAAGTATTAGTTTGTATTTTATATTTCATAAAATGCCTCTTAGAATTCAAGACAATATACTTGTATATAATTTTTATACCTAACTAGTTTACATAAAAAGTTATAAAAAAATCTTACAAACACTTGTATTTTTTTTTAATTGCAATATATGAAACATATAGAATCAGTTACCTCATTAGTTTCTAACTATCAAAATATATATGTCAAATCATGCCAAGGATAGTATATGATACCATGATTCACTATTTATTATTATCTAGTCGATAATTAGTTTTATATATCAACAGACTCAACGACAATTTTCTTGGACTTATTTCGTTAGGTCTAATAAAACTATAATCGCAAAATTCTTGACAGCCTTTTTGTACTTATTTCATCAACTTCATTTCAAGTATTTAAATATGGTATTTTATTAACCATGTTTATGTTTCTAGCGTGAACTTTTTCGATATGTTCTAAGACTCGAAATTAGATATTTATCGATATTTATATGTGAGTATTTCCTTCATAAAACATTATTTGTTTATCGATTTTGATGGTAAACACATAATATAAGAAATATTAAATTTAAGAGTTCGTTTTGTATGTTGTAAATTACAAAACGGTCACAAAATGTTAGGTATTATGCTTTAGCATTTGTCCTTAATTTTAATTAAAAATAACAATGGTATTATGTTGTAAATTACAATTCGGTCACAAAATGTTTTGGTAGTATGTTTTAGCATTTGTCCTTGATAACAATTAAAAATAACAATGGTTGTTACGTTAAAAAGAAATTAATATTTTACCCTTTTTAATAAGATAGGAAAATTCATATAGTAATCCATTTTAAACGTGTAAAATCTCATTTTTCATGAAATACTAGTATTCAATGCATGATATAGAAGTCCTTTAAATTAACATATATAAAAACATAAATAAACTAAACAAAAATACCTCTCAGTCTCTCATGACTCATCCTAACTCTTCATAAGCATTTTAAAAACATAAACCACCATCGGCTGTCGCGGGTCCTCACTACCACAATGGCGCCATGAATCCATGACACACCTTTGCCAACACCCGACAACTCGTCAACACCCTTTTCAAAGGTATCCTACTCCTTAGCATATGTTTTTTATTGGATTTGTGCGAAGGTAATACCTAATAATAACCACCAATAACTTTTGTCTTTCCAAAACTCGTATTTGTTGATGATTATTGCTTGTTACATAAATCAGTTAAAGACAGATATGCGTTTTTTCTTCATTATTTTTATTTTGTTTTACATTTTTTGCTATCTTAGTTCTTTTATTAAGTTATAACATGTTCCTTTAGACAATTACATGTAAATTTAACGATTCTTAGTATAAACAATTAATCATACCAAAGAAATTTAAAAATATTTATTAATATACTAGCTTTTGAACCCTACGTCAAATGATAAAATAAATAAAGTCCGTTTTTTGAAATAAAGAAAAAAAGTAATGATAGAAGAGAAATAAAATATACTATACAAACAATACGAAGTCTAGATTATCAAATTTATAAATTTGAGAAAATCTCTTTCTATACGACATTCATCGTTTTATTGCAAATATTTCCATCGTCATCCAATATTAACAATATTACACAATCTATGAGAGCTACCCAGGATAATGCAACATATGGTGTCCATAGGAGAAAAACTAGATATCAAAGAAACAACCATAGAAAAGGATTGGTCTTGGCTATTTTCTACTCGTTTAACTTTCATAGTTCTACTTGTTTAAATTTTCAATAAATATTTTACTTTTAATTTTCTTAATATTTTAATTAATTTTGACCTATGACCCATGGATAGTTAGGATGAATGAGATGGGTGATTACAAGAATATGAGAGAAAACTGATTATTTTATAACATAATTGTCAAAATGGTTTTGACCCATAGATAGCTATGATGAATAAGATGAGAGATTGCAAGATTATACGAGAAAATTAAACTAGATGAGAATGCGAGTTTGACACCTAAGCCTCGTTATTTTATAGTATTAGGAAAGTAAAATAAAACAAGATTTTACATTCGTACGTTTCAGTATTTTTCTACTAGAAAATATATTTGAAGTGCATGAGTGGAGTAGTGGATGGTGGACAGACGCATCAAAGATTCGTCTCAGGAAGTCAGGATTGAACAATAAGAAGCCCAAGTAGGCATGGACCTGGGCCCCTGGCTAGTAGCTATTTAAATTTAAGCCAGCTTAAAAGACCGGTCGTAGCCCAAATATTTTTTTTTTCCTTTTTAAAACGTGATTTTAAGATCCTTTTTATAAAATAAAACATAAAAATTTTAAGCTATTAACGAATGTATTTGCTTAAATAAAACTATGCAAGTCATAGGAACAGAAAAACATATAATGTAATTAAATTTTATGTTATCAAAAGAGACATATAAGTGTGCTCTTCCATAAAAAATGATTTATGAATGAGAACAGTATAAATATGTGTATATATTGCTGAATAAAATAAGTGTACATGCACATGTGTGTTGGCACAAAGTGCCATCAATAATTTAATATTGTATTTTAAAACAATCTTGAAAATAATCCACATGCATTCTAATCCCTTTGTATTAAGCATGACAAATATCGTGGGTTGAGGGGATGTCAAAATGAATTGGATCATAGCAAACAGGGTCAAAATTGATTCATATCAAAATAGAATCGGATTAAAATTGGCCGTTTTTGAAAGAAGTGCCAATATTTGTTAAGGTGCCTAGTATCAATAGTAGAGGTGGATGGGATGGTGGTAGTGGTGATGGGGACAACTAGGGGAAAGTGTCGAAAGGGTGTCGCTCATGGTTTTGGTGTCAGTGAAGACGGTGTCAATAACAATGACCGTGATACTAACATGTAAACTGTAGAAATAAACAATGTTCATGCGTAGTACCCACATCATTTTTACCATTTTCAAGTTTACGAAGAATAGTTTATTCACCATATACGAGGCTAAGAAAACAAAAGAAAAAAGTTTCATTTATTGGATTGAATTGCCTTTTTGTACTTTAAAAAAGGAAAAATAATAATAACACAAAGATAAGTAGATAAGCCCATTTAGTTTATAGTTAGGGTAATGCGTTAACCACGTGTAAAAGCTATTATTATTCCAACTGTACACGTCACGCCCACCTTACCTAAATAACAATAACGATAACAATAATATTAATCCCATTTTATATATATAAATCTTTCAAATCAACTCGTTTACTTTCTAACCTTCATCTCCGGCGAGTATTCCGGCCACCGTCAATCTCCGATCTCAACTCTACACACGAAGAAGAAGAAGATGAATCCTGAATAGTATGTTTGTTATTGTATTAGTCAAATCTCAATACTCTGTTAAATGTGAACTTAATGAGTTTTATTGTTTGTGTTTGACGTGAATCATGTGATTGTACTAGATCCGTGTTTATTGATTGATTAGGATGCTTAATTATGGTTTGGTTATGTTTTTACAGGTTGAATTGTTATCTATTGTGGTGATTTAGATTTTAGGGTTTGATTGATGTATTGATATAGTGAATTTGGGTTTTTAGGGAAAATTGCTTGTGTATTTTGTTCGTAAGATTTGTTGATCGGAATCGCAGAATAATATCGGTCCCCTTGGTAAAATATTGGTCAGGTCAGGATATCGGTACCGATAGTATAGACAATACTGGACAGGTATTTAACATTATTGACCGATATTGGACAGATATTTGACCGACATATATATTTCTGATATCGGTAATTATCAATTTTTAGTATTCAATGTTAGTGTTTTAAGTTTGAATCAGTTCTTACTTGCTACAATTTTTGCAAGTTGCAAAATGTTAATTTGTTAGTGGTAGGAAAGTATACTGAATTATTAGTGTTAAATTGCTCTATATATATGAATTTTACATGATATTAAAATTACCGATATCCTACCGCGATAACTGATATCTCAAATATCGGTCCTTGACCGATATCCGATATTTTTACGTATTAACTGCTTAGATTTTTTTTAGGAATTACATTATCTAAACCTTGATTTAGTTTGTTCTGAAATTTTATTAGGTCTTCTATTGTTAATATTCAGAAAAAAACAACAAATCAAGGTTTCTTAGGTTATGTAATTAGAAAACGGGATTTTAATAATCCAAAGGACATCGTGATTGTGTGAATCTGATAAACGGATTGTAAGTAATAAACTACATGAACTCGTCTAAAAATTTCAGATTTAAGATAACGGTCTTACCTTAACTCATCACCATGGACCACAGTTTAAAGTGCGCCTTTATTGGTGTTTATCTAAAACCATAAAAGGTACTTTTTGTGCGAGCTTGAAGTTGAAAGCTTTGAGTTCATGCTTACCTTAATCTTGAATTGATGTGTTGATAGTCTGTGTGGCTGGTTAGTTATAACTTATAACAGAGATTTACTTTCATCCCTTTTTGGAGCTTTTTTTTTTGAACGGAGATTTACTTTCTTCTACATATGATTTTTAATTCTTCGCTTGGAATTGAGCTCCAAGTATTTGTGATGGTTTTGAACTTGTAGATTAGTAATAAAAATGTAAAGATGTTTGTATTTTTTAACATATTGTAATATGAATACCAGTAAAACTATCGTGTTCATATCTTTGATTTATTATATTAGTTTTTGGCTTGTGAAAAATAATTTTTTTTGCTCTTTTAGCGACTATCTTTTCAAGCTTTTACTCATTGGAGATTCAGGAGTTGGAAAATCATGTCTTCTGTTGCGTTTTGCTGTAAGTTCTTTGTATTTGTTTTTTTAAATACACTCCTAGAAGATTTATACTTTTAAATAAAGCTAATAATTAACAGCAATCAGCCTTTAAGTTTATGCCAAAATAACAATATTTTTTTTTCATTTTTTACTTCAGGATGATTCATACTTGGAAAGCTACATTAGCACCATTGGCGTTGACTTTGTAAGCAACTCTCGTTTGACCGTCTAGTTTGACTTAACTACTATCATATAAAACCATCTTCTTTACTAGTTTTGATCTCTCTTTTGTAGAAAATTCGCACTGTGGAACAAGATGGCAAAACGATTAAGCTTCAAATTGTAAGCTTATGCTTTCTCAGTGTTTATGAAAACTTATGTTTTCTATGCTAATTACTCAAATTTTATTTTCAGTGGGATACTGCTGGTCAAGAACGTTTCAGGACAATCACGAGCAGCTACTATCGTGGAGCTCATGGCATTATTGTAAGCAACTCATTCTTGCTAAGATTCTGTTTATTAACACAGGCTATGGGAATTATCTCTAATAATATTCTTTTTTTTCGTGAAGGTTGTTTATGACGTGACAGATCAAGAAAGTTTCAACAATGTGAAACAATGGTTGAGTGAAATCGACCGGTACGCTAGTGAAAATGTAAACAAGCTTCTTGTTGGAAACAAATGTGATCTCACATCTCAGAAAGTTGTGTCCTATGAAACCGGAAAGGTAATAGTATTTGTTATCAAAATTAAGACTAAAATCAATTCTTTTATAATGTTTAATCCGAGCCAACATTGAAAGTGGAAATAATTGGCGTGCAGGCGTTTGCTGATGAGATTGGGATTCCGTTTTTAGAAACAAGTGCCAAGAGTTCCACTAATGTAGAAGAAGCTTTTATGGCAATGACTGCTGAGATTAAAAACAGGTACTTTTGATTAAGGTTAAACATGTCTTAAAGTGAGATTTAAGTAACGGTGTAAACTGTAAACGTGCCGAGCCAAAGCTCGCTAGGCTCGAGCCCGGATCGTTTAGATGTACAAGAGATCGAGCTCTATCTCAGCTTGTTTCTAGCACTTTTTCTAAAGCTCAAGCTCGGCTTGTGAGTTGCTTTTTCAAGCTCAGGCTCAACTCGTTTGTTATTTATAAATTAAATTACATATGATTTTAACTATGTTTATATATATTGAGAAAAAACAAACTAGCCTATGCTCGGCTAGAGCTCGTGTAGTACTTAGGCTCAAGCTCGATAACTAAACGAGCTTTGTTTCAGGCTCGGGCTTGGCTCAAGCTCGAAAACGCTTGGCTCCTTTCGAGCTTGTGTAGTTTGCACCCTTAGATTTAATGAAAACTAATTTGCTGGGTAATTTAGGATGGCAAGTCAGCCGGCAATGAACAACGCTAAACCGCCAACCGTTCAAATCCGAGGTCAACCGGTCAACCAAAAGTCGGGCTGCTGCTCTTCTTGAAGAGGGTAAGCCAGTGTTTATCTGGTGGTCATCATTGACCAATAGTTGAAAAAACCGTTATTCTTTTCTCCATGTGAAACTGATTTCAGGGAACATTTGTACAAAGCAGGATATAAGATTGTTGAATGGGTATTTTGTGTTATATACTATTTTGCAATTTGCATTCCCTTGCAAGTTGAAACTTGGCAAAAGCTTATGATGCTATTTCCTTTGTATTTTATTAACTGTGTGTGTTTTAAACTTTTAAGGAAAAATACAAGTTTACATGATATCTGGTTTATGTAGTTATTTTGTGACTTGCAAGTTCTGACCATTAAGCTACTTGTTGTGGATGATGTTAAACCTCTTAGTTAAAACTCCACGTCATCGTCACAAATAGGCAGTGAGACTTTAACTAATACATTCTTTTAACACTGCGTTGTTATTTAACTAACAATATAGCCCCAAGATTTCCTTGATAAAGCATTTGGGCCTCACAATTTCTCTCTTAAAGAAAGCCCCCGCTAACTAGCTAAGGCCCCAAAATGCCCGGGCCTTAATGCCTTGGCACGGTGTGTACGGCTAGAGATGTTCAAAACGGTTTGGGACTAGGAACCGGAACCGGTTCCTAACCGGTTCCTATATTTAAAACCACCTTTTAAACCGGTTCCAGGCTCGAACCGGTTAGGGAACCGAACCGGTTCTCCCACTCTCGGACCCCTAACCTATCTAAC
>NW_027505908.1:0-67104 GCF_021521415.1 Bidens hawaiensis | reverse complement strand
TAACATGGTTCGAAAAGTGACACCAACTGATCAGGTTCAGGATCCGGGAACGTATGGTGCGAAAGTTACTTCAAGTTCAGGTTCGAAGTCAGAATCATCTGCTTACAACTCAAAGGGAGACTTGAGCTCTAACTCAACTCATGATGGTCATGTAACTCTCAACATGGATGGTGATGTGTGTTTCGTAGCTGGTGGAACAAATGCTTCTTAACCTCAAGAAACAAAGGGTAGTTTTTCCTCAAGTGTTCCGAACAACAACTACTCTCAGATGCCCATGAGTGTTAAATCAGCTGAACAGCAGTTTGCTCTCTATGCATCTTTCATTGCTTCTTACGAAAACTACATCAAAGGTAAAATAGTCGATCCCGCAACTTTGGATGAAGACTACGATCAGATTGATGCTGATGATCTAGAAGAGATGGATCTGCAGTGGCAGATGGCAATGATAGTAAGAAGGGTTAAGAGGTTCATGAAGAAAAAAGGTAGAAAGTTCGTTGGCGAAAGACCAGGGTTTGACAAATCGAAGGTTAGATGTTATAACTGCCAACAGAATGGTCATTTTGCAAGAGAATGTACAAATGAAAGAGTAGAACGTAGTCAGAACAGGCCAACACAACCGAATGGGGGAAGTAATGAGAATAGGGCGATGGTATCCAGACAGAACGGGGGATACAATTGGAATCTGGAGGTTGAGGAAGTGTTCGAACAGGCCAACTTGGTTAACATCGAAACTGAAGGAAATGACAGAGAGACAAGAGAAGATCAAGCTTATATGGCAGAGGTGAATGATCAGCTCTCTAAGGTAAGTTCTGAACTCCCCTGTATGAAATGTGAAAATCTGTCTGAACAATTGAAAACGATAACTGATCAGTTTGTTAGTTTGGACTCTCAATTTAAAACGTTAAAAGAAGATCATCATTACACTAAAACTAGGGAAAATAGCTATTCAGTAAAGATTAAGGCCAGTGAAAAAGATATCAGAAGTCTTGCTGAAAAAATACAAGTAATTGATCTTAGCTATGAAGTGTTAGAAGAGAAAACCAAACTAATTGCTGAAAGGGATAAACAGATAGCTGATTACCAGGTGAAAGTGGTGGAACTAAACAGAAAGCTTGAGCAGTTTAGAAATTCCTCTGCAATACTTGATCACCTCGTTAGTGATCAACGTTCCCCAGCTAAAAGGGGAGGAATTGGATATTCTGAAGTACCACCACCTTATAATCATAACTATACTTATGATCCTAGTAATCAGAAATCTGTTGATGTTGAGATTAGTCAGACAGTTCCTGTCAAAGTTTCAATTAAAAAACCTGAATCGAGTAAAAAAGATACGACAAAGTCTGTTTCGAGTGTTAAGATTTCTGTTCCAAGTTCTGTCTCATCAAATTCGGACAAGACATCCGAATCTAGTGAGACAAAAGAAGGGGTAGTGTTACTAAAACGTGGGGAGGAATATAAGACTACTGAAAAGAATTCCCCTCTAAACCCGTATGTCCCACCATATGTTAGACAAATGGGTAGTAATGCAACCTCTACATCAGAAACAACTGTTGAGACGAAAGTTGAACACAGGAGTTGTTTCAAATGCAATCAAATAGGACACCTGATTGCTGATTGCCCTCTAGATCAGAGATTCAGAGGTATGAGGCCTCCAAAAACTAAGAATAAACCAAACAGTAATAATTATAATAGACAGAATGCAAATTCACCAATGTTCATACTTTGGACTAAACCAAGATTTCAAAGATGTCAATCTCAGTTTTTCCCTGTTAACAACCAAACCACTGGGTACAATTCATTTAATTCACGAAGGTTTGGATGGCCCCATAGTCAATCTACAAGAAGGTATCCTTTTTGGACTTACAGAAATCATACTAATACTAACTTTGGACAGCCAAAGTACGGGATGCCTTTTAACAGATTTAATCGACCCAAGACCAATAGGTCTTGGGTCCCCAGATTTTAATCCTTTGCTTTAATCGTGCAGGAACAGTTGAACAGGGCTGCAAACAATCTATGGGTTGTGGATAGCGGCTGTTCCAGGCACATGACTGGTAACAAGAATTTGCTACACGAATGGAAACCTGTTCAGGGAGGTAGAGTAAGTTTTGCTGGAGAGAGTGGTCGTAGAATTACTGGAGTTGGGACGGTGACTAATGGCAAAATGAAGTTAGAAAAGGTGAATTTCGTTGAAGAGCTGAAGCATAATTTGCTGAGTGTGTCTCAGATCTGTGACAAAGATTACACTGTGCACTTTACCAAAAATGAAGCGATTGTACTGTATCCTGGTTTCAAGATACCAGAGGCATGGATAGTGATGAAGGCTCCAAGGGAAAAGAATCCATATGTAATGGACATGAGGTCGACTGCGATGGCAACACAAGAATCATGTCTTCTATCAAAAGCAACTGAATCGGAGTCCGAGTTATGGCATCGAAGAATGGGGCATATACATCTTTGAAAAATGAACTACATCGTCAAGAATGGGCTGGTGCTTGGTGTTCCCTTAAAAATTTCAACTTTGAAGACCAATGCTTATCGTGCAAAAAGGGAAAGCAACACAAGAAACCTCATCACACCAAGAAGATCAATTCAATAGTCAGTACCCTAGACCTACTTCACATGGATCTCTTCGGTCCCGTGAATGTAAAAAGCCTAGGTGGAACATCATACTGCTTGGTGATAACTGATGATTTCTCTCTATATTCTTGGGTATATTTCCTGAAGACAAAAGATGAAACGGCTCAGTTGGTAATTAACTTGATTACCAAGGTTGAGAACATAGTGGGGAGAAAGGTTAAATACATCAGGAGTGACAATGGAACAGAGTTTAAAAACTACCAGATGGAGATGTTCTGCCTACAAAAAGGGATAGACCACCTGTACAACGCCCCGTATACTCCGCAACAAAATGGGGTGGCTGAGAGGAAGAACAGGACGTTAATTGAAGGAGCCAGAACAATGCTGGCTGATGCTAAACTTCCTGTGGTGTTCTGGGCTGAAGCTGTTGCAACAGCCTGTTATATCCTTAATCGAGTTTTAACTGTTAAAAGATTGACTAAAACATGTTATGAACTTATGCATGGTAGGAAGCCTAACTTGAATGGTCTCGAACCATTCGGGTCCCCATGTTCGATATTAAAGACGAACTCAAAATTTGGTGAGAAGGTATTTTTGTCGGATATGTTGTTGGGACACCCAACAGACGAGTCTTTAATCTATCGACCAGCAAGGTTGAGGTGGTGTGCAACACTGACATCACAAGTTACAAACCACCAAAACCAAGCACGGGACCCGCTGAGGCTTTCGACTATGATAAGCTTTTTAAATCTTTTAATTTGCCTTACTTGGATTGTGCAGAAGTTGATGAGAGAATAGCTACGCAGATTCTTTATGATGAGGAAGAAAATTTTGTGCAACGACCGCAGTACGATGAATGTCAACCTTCCTCGTCAACTGCTGTCGACACCCCTGCTGCCTCTACTGAAAACGAATTCTTCAATCCGTTTCACTCTCAACAACAATCGCCCATTGATGAACTATCTTCGAACCTGGAAGACAATCTGCAAGTCAGTTCGGTTCCGACTACTGGAGTACATAAATATCACCCTTTGGAAAACGTTATAGGTGATCTATCCGACGGTGTACAAACAAGACGAAGCTTAAATGAGCACACTTGTGTTTACTCAAGCATTAAAGAAACAGGCATCATTAACGAATGCTTGTACACCTGCTTCATCAGCCAGATTAAACCAAAGAACTATCAAATGGCTCTAAAAGACAGCTCGTGGGTCGAAGCCATGTAAGAAGAGTTAGCCCAGTTCGAAAAGATGGAGGTTTGGAAATTGGTTGCAAAACCAAAGAATGTGCATGCGATTGGCACAAAATGGGTTTTCAAATGCAAGAGAGATGAAAAAGGGATAATTATCAGGAACAAGGCAAGGCTGGTTGTAAAAGGTTTTAATCAGCAAGAAGGGATCGACTACAATGAAGTGTTTGCTCCTGTGGCGAGATTGGAAGCGATTCGTATATTTTTGGCATTTGCTGCACACAAGGAGATGAAGGTGTTCCAGTTAGACGTGAAAAGTGCGTTTCTTAACGGTAAAGTCGATGAGGTTGTGTACGTTGAGCAACCTCCGGGTTTTACTGTCCCAGAATTTCCTGATCACGTGTACAAGCTAAGTAAAGCGCTATATGGGCTACATCAGGCCCCTCGTGCCTGGTATGCAACTCTATCCGATTACTTGCTTGATAATGGGTTTGAAAGGGGAAAGATCGACAGCACACTGTTCGTTAATAGAAAAGGAAGAGACTTTCTTCTGGTTCAAGTCTACATGGACGACATCATCTTTGCAGCATCAAAAGTCGCCATGTGTCAGGAGTTTGAAGCCGTCATGAAAAAGAGGTTTGAAATGAGTGCTATGGGTGAACTAACTTTCTTTCTAGGATTGCAGGTTGATCAGAAGAAGAATGGGATGTTCATCCATCAGACTAAATATGTCCAAGACGTTCTCAAACGCTTCAAGATGGAGGACAGCACTCCATTTGATACTCCAGTTTGCGTCAACCACAAACTGGGTGCTGACTCAGACAGTGATGCAGACGTGGACCCCACACAATATCGAGCAATCATAGGTTCTTTAATGTATTTAACTGCATCTAGACCTGATATTATGTTTGCAGTTTGTCTTTGTGCTCGCTTTCAGGCAAACCCAAAGGAATCTCACATGAAGGGTGTGAAGAGGATATTGCGGTATCTCAAGGGCAAGCCTAAGCTGGGGTTGTGGTACACGAAAGGGGGAGACTTGGAGCTGGTCGCTTACACGGATTCTGACTATGGTGGATGCAATCAGAATCGGAAGTCAACAACAGGGGGGTGCCGGTTTCTTGGAGGCAGATTAGTGTCATGGCAGTGCAAGAAGCAGGCCTCAGTCGCCATTTCTACATGTGAAGCAGAGTACATGGCAGCATCGAACTGCTGCTCTCAGGTTCTTTGGATACAACAGCAATTGCGCGATTACGGTCTGAATTTCACTCATACTCCTATTTGCATAGATAACACTGCTGCAATCTCAGTAACTAACAATCCCGTAAAGCATAGCAAAACTAAACACATTGACAACCGTCATCATTTTATACGGGATTGTGCTGAGAAGAAATTAATAATGCTAGAAAAGGTTGATTCGTTAGATAATTTCGCTGATTTGTTTACTAAAGCTTTTGACAAAAATCGTTTTCAAAACCTTGTTGAGCTAAATGGGATGATCGCTTAGAATTATGTCGGTTGCTTCAGTTTGAAGGACATATCTTCGGATATGATTGGTCCTCATTTCTACCTGTAGAGTATGAGGATAGCCATTAACCAGATGACTGAAAGTGACCGGGGCGGTTTATGATGTGTTTTTATTCTTTCGCTGAAAATTAGTCGTTCATACTTAGTTAGAAGGACGCATACTCGTATGTGGTCGGTCCAGCTGATCCATTGGATTTTCAGGATAGCCGTTTACCTAAAGACTTTGAATTGATCGGGGCGATAGAAGTTAAAAATATTTTAAAGGGAAATGAAATAATTTTTCAAGTCTACTACTTCGTAAGAAGTTTCTTTACTATGTTTAAAAGAAAATTGATCCAACCTTGGAAAGTGATAGACAAACTGATTCTGTGTGCTTATTTAGTGAAGTTATTAGGCCTAAAAGTCTTTAGAACAGTCATTGTATGTAATGGTAGCTTTTTATGGTGCGTAAAAGTAGAAATGATACTAACTTAATCTCCTCGATTTTAAGTGGAAACTCATTAAGAGTTGTGCATGTATCCATACACATCTCTCCGAATGATAGGCGGAAAAGCGATTACCCAGTCATACACGAGCCCGTGAGTGTTCTGATTCCCGTGAAGATAGCGTGTCAAGAAACTGCAGTGATCCAGATTCGGGACTTGCAGTTGTTTACTACTCTGAAGCTGTGTAAATATTTTTTATAGAAAAAAAAAATTATGTGTTATTGAGACATTCTAAAGCTTATAATGTTAATACTTCTCAATCAAGATGCAAGAAAGAGAACGGGAAGAAGACTCTACAGATCGAAGTGTACTTACTGTTTAATCAGACACTACGGGTCGAGGTCAACTCGGGGTGACTTGGGGAAAGCCAAATACACTTTGAGAATAGATAGGAGACATCACAATCTCTGATGTGTTGTCCATTTACATTGTGAGCTTAATTGAACCTAATCCATATCACTGAAACGATGAAAACCATACTAAGTTGTTTACCTGCTTACAACCTGTTTCTTTATGTCATAATACAGCTGAACATGGATCTAAGTGACAGTCACTTAATTAGTATGATTCCTGTTCGGATCTTTTCTAAAACATGTAAGTCCCTGTCAAGACTGAAATTTGATCCCGTGTATTCTATCTCAAATTTCGATTTTACTTATGTCGTATTATGGTTTAATACCTGGTTACTTGGTCGTTGATCATATTTTTTTAAAGGAGGTTTTAAAAGTTAATGGCAAAATGTTCAATTTATAAGGGCTTGTTGTGTAACTTTTAATATAAGCGAAGTTGTGAAATTATAGGCGAACTTATTAAACAGGCGAAGTTAAGGGGTAAGCGAAGTTAACCCTAACTTCGCCTGTATAATATTGAAAGTATATAAAGAAGTCTTATAGTCAAACTCTTTTTTTCCTTTTACTTTTCTAAACCCGGCGAACTTGTTCCTATATACCCTCGGCTAAGTTATATTGTGAATCAACCTCAAGATTTCTCAATTTCATTCCGTGATCGAGGTGTGTAAGGTCGTCATGACTTATACTCTATGTCAATGACGTTAATTGGAGGTCGTTTTGGTTCGATTAGTGACCCCGTTCATTCAAACCCTCAACACCCACTTTTCAAACTTGTTTTAACGTGGTCGTAATCGACTTGATCGTCTTGATCCCCTTGGAAACATGTTTAGTAGAGTCCACAATCTTTAAAATCACAAAATTCATCTCGTCGGGTCTCATAATTTGTTGCCGTTTCGTTTCAGGCGAAGTTAAAGTTTAGGCGAAGTTATTCTTAACTTCGCCTAAGGTTTAACTTCGCCTTATCCTTTAATTTTAAACAATCAGAGGCGAAGTTGTTTAAGGAGCGAAGTTGTGGTTAGGCGAAGTTAACATTAACTTCGCCTGACCTTTTTATATATTATTTTAGCGGTAATCAGGCGAAGTTGTATTAAATGCGAAGTTATTCACAACTTCGCCCTTTACTTCGCCTATACATAAACAATCATAACTTCGCTCATGGTAAAAGGCGAAGTTGTGATTTGCTTCGACATTTCTCTAACTTAGACCGTTTGTGTTGCAGATATGGCAGCTGTAGCGGGAGCCGGTGGTGCTGGAGGTGACGAAGGAGGAGATAACAATCGGCAGTTTTTCCCGGGGCATAACATGTACATAACTTTGGACCGGGATGAGAGCGGTGTTGATGATATTCGCGAGATCATCATGTTTCTTATCCGCTCGCGTATCTTCCACGCTATTACTACAACACTGCCCATCTCCCTACCAAACATAGCAGATTTCTGGGAGACAGTGGAATATGATTGTCGTGTCGAGCCCCCATTTATGCGTGCAAACGGTTAACAATCAGGTAGTGCAGTTCTCGTCTGAGCAGATCAGGGTGGCTTTGCAGTTTGGGGATGAAACGAGAGACGATCCTACAGACTTCGTGGCTCCATTCAGAGATGATGCTTTTCTAAGAATGGGCTATTCTGGTCCATTGGGGGATACTCAAAGACGAAAGGGGTTCTTGTTGGACCAATGGCGCTTTCTCATGCACGTGATGATCGTGTGTATGTCGGGGAGAAAGGCTGGTACAGATGAAATGGGTGTAACGATGCAGTCGGCGATGACAACACTGACTTACAATAAGCGTTATAGCTTTAGTCAGATGGTGTTCTATGAGATAGACCGTCAAAGACGAGCGGTGGCGCGTGAGAGGTTCTTAATGTATCCAAGATTCCTTCAAATGATCTTGAATCACGTGGCTCCCACGTTACCTCAGCGCCGTCCGATTCGGTATGTGGAAAGTGTCAGCATGCGAATCTTCGCCCAATGCAGATCCTCAAGTGCTAGGAGTAAACCTGAGCTCCGTCATCGTCATACTCCATTATTTGGGTACTTGATCAACCCGGAGTATGTTGCAGCTCGTGGGGACGAGTTTCGGGATCCGGCACCGCAACAGGCAGGAGCACCTCAACCACCACCTGTACCTGTTGTGGCACCGGAGGAACATGTTGATCTTGAAGCTGCTTTTGGCGGCCAAGGATTCTTCGATATGGAACGTGTTGATCTAGAGGAAGAGGTGCAGTTCTCGGCTGCACAGGTTTCAAGTGTTGATGCGTCAATGGCAGCTACGACTGTGGCGGATACGGAGAGAACCGATTCTGACTCTTCAAATGATGATGTGAATGAAGCAAGACAGATTCTAATTACTCAAGAAAGAATTCACGGGAAGAGAAAGAGAGACACCGATGACAGTGATTCGAATTTTGAGGAAGATTTGCATCGGTTGGTTCGTAGAGCGAGAAGGGAAAGAGTAGGTGCAGGTTCGGGAGCATGTGAGAGCTCAAGGGTGGTTCGTTTCTCTCCACCCGCACTGTCTGGTATGACTATCGTCCCTACATCATTGACAGTTACAGGGGCGATCACCTCGGGTGTTCCAGTGTTGACTACCTCATCTTCTTTCGGCATACCACCCACTACTTTCCAGCTCTCGGCTCCGGAGATTATGTCCTTGCCCCCTCCAACTCTTACTCCATCAGAGGTCGTTGCAAGGTTTGTTGAGTCAACGGTTGTTGCCACTGCAGGGTTGTCGGTTACGATACCACCTGTGGTTACGTTTCCACCTATTTCTGAGGTGCCGGTTACATTGGGAATCCCTCCTCCGTACGCTCAAGACATATCACATATGAGGTTTGATTTCGATGCAACCTTATCCGACTCGAAAAGAATAGCAGCGCTTGAAAGGGTCGTGGCAGAACAATCAAGAGTAAATCTAATCCAGACTCATGCTATTCAGCGCCTCGTTGCGGAGAATCAAATTCAGTCGTCCCTCCTGATCGAGCATGGTAAAATATTTGATGCCTTGAAACAGTTCTTGGCATCTTAGGGGGAGACGAGCTGTAAGGGTGACGAACTGAGGACGAAGAAGAGAAACGATCGAGACGATGATCTCAATGCATCGAAAGATGCAGGTGGAGAGTTGCCAAGAACTGAACAAGCTCCTGGGACTTCCACATCTCAGGGGGAGTCAACGAGTGCAGCTGGCGGTTCAGGGGGTGATGATGTGGTGGTTGTGGAGGCTGAGGAGGTGTTGGATGATGATGTTATAGGTGATGATGATGTGTTACCGTTGGAAGAGATTGAGAAGATAGGGGCTGAGATCGTGATTGACAATGAAGTTGAAGAAGGAGAGATTGTGGAGGAGAACATTGAGCATGAAATTCCGGCAGTTGAAAAGTCAGATCTGGGTCAAAATACGGAATGTGATGAGACTGAATGGGAGGAGCAGCCAAGATAGAAAGAAGGCTACGCTCAGTGGTTCGTAAAGACTAAGAAACCGGCGGTCCCTACTATGTTCAAGAAAAGTTACAACATCAAGGGTTATGCTGAATCGAAAAAGGGGATTATTTGCTGGTTATATGATGAGCAGTTGAGGCTCTTTGTGATTAAATGGTATGATGGGGTTCAGTATTTCAAGAGATTGTTGAGGTCGTTGAATACGTTGCCTGAGTGTGAGGTGAAGGACTTAGCCAGGTTGGGGTTGATAAATAGAAGTGATGATAACATGGCTAGGATCATTGGAAAGATAGTCTGGAAAGAAAGCATAAAGGAGAAAAAGTTTGAGCTGTTGAAACCGCAGAAAGGAAAGCTCGTTGAAGACAAAGACAGAGGAATGAGAGCAGATGGTAAGCCTTGGATGATAATGAAGTATAAGCCGATCCGGTGTCTAAAAGAAGTGCCGATGAAACAAATGCCCAAGGATGTGCTAAAGAATCTGAAATGGTGGTACGTTGATAGTGAAACGGCTGAAGCAGTGATGGAGGATGAAGATGAACAAGAGTTGCTGAGAGTGTATGATCCTATGCATTTAGTGAATTTGTCTCAAGCAGACTTGCAGGTGCTGAACGAGAAAAAGATATTTTACATTCCTGCTTGGAAAGAAGAAGCCAAGAAATATCAAAGAGTAGTGTCGGTTTGTGTCAGAGAAGGTGTTCATGCTTGAAGACGGGAGATACGAGATTTTTGAGATTACAAGACACGTGATTGAAGATGAGATATGAAGCTACTGCCAAGGGGGAGTCTGTTGGTACATGATGTCAGTAGTTCAGTATCGAGTGTCTGTAATAGTGTTAGTTGGTTTTGTTATGAGCTGATTAATATGTTTCACAAGTTCGTTCATCATAGGCGAACTTGTGGTTTAAGCGAAGTTACTGACAACTTCGCCTAACATGTTCCGCGAAGTTGTCGTATGATATATATGTTTAGCTGCGGCTAGGTTTGTAAGAAGTGGGTTCAGTACGTGTAATCGGTGATTGACATATCACGTGTTATTAGTTGCAATACAACGTGTTCTTTGTTTATTGTAACGTGTGTTTACTTGTGTTTAACGTATATCGATTCTATGCTCGTATCGTCTTACATAGGGATTCCGCACCTACGTAGAACAAGATATTTCCGTGTAGATCCGGCTGGGAACCTACACATTCTCTACACACTCAAAAACACACACATATCACTACACCATATACGGCCGAGAGGGAGACGAGAGAGATTTGAGACCAAACGGACGATAGCTTGTATTAGATCTTTATTACACGAGCTATATACAAGATCTAGAGTTCACAAACGAGCTAAATGAGATCCAAACGAGCACTAAAGGTATGTTCTTGAACGTTTAAAGTTTACGTTTTTTTAAGCGATTAGCCTTGAAACTTAGAACGAGAATGGATCGGGTATAAACGAAACGCAAAGATGTAAACTTGATGATAAAACGAACCTAATGAACCCGTAAACATAAACGGATCGTTTAAGATAAACCTTGGAACTCATATTGAACGTTTCGATCTTAAAGATCCAAACTTTATGCTTTTCTGGACCGAGTTTTGCTCGAAAAAGATCATGGGAATGCTCTCGGGTTTGGCTAGTATCATGTCTAAGGATTTCGCGATGAAACGGATACGATTAAGGGGTTTCGAGCGAACTGTAGTTGCTGCTGGGGAACTTCGCTGTAGGAAGTTCGCTGCAGCTGGGTTCGCCGAATAAGTTCGCTTGGAGCTAACTTCGCTAAATGCTAAGTTCGCTTGTATAACTTCGCTTGTATGAAGTTCGCCAAACTGTAACTTCACCTGGTGATAAGTTCGTTCAATGCTAACTTCGCCTATGGATAAGTTCGCTTAATGTTTAACTTCGCCAAGCTAAGTTCGCCTAAAGCGAAGTTCGCTGATGTTAACTTCGCCAGTAACTAAATTCGCTTAAGTTAAGTTCAGCAACGAATCAGATAGCGAATCAGACTTAATACGTTATGAGGAATGAGTTAGCAAATTAGAAAGTAAATTAAAAACTTAACAAAAAATGTGTTAAGATAGTTAATGAAAATAAAATTTTTCATTGAATCATCTTGAATCAGCTTAACCCCAGCCAGGGTGTAAGTACCCCCGGGGCGTCGCTGATCGATACGAGATCCGCACGAGGTCTAGGAGTGCGGAATCCTCCTAGACTCGTTTATTGGTGTAGAAGACGAAGAACACGATTACACACACACGAACAAACACAAGAACGGGATAAACGAATCTGCAGATCTTTTATATAATATTCATAACTCATTACATACCAAACACGAAAACAAAGACACGGCCGACCCGAGGTGAGCTCTACCTCGGGCCGTCCCACACGACTCTGCCTCTCTGTTTCTCTCTAGCTACTTGAACTGAACACACAATACTCTAATTTTCTGGATACCCAAACCTAAACAAGACACACATATATATAGACAAAACAACTTCGCGGGCTTGGGCTTGGGCCAGTAGGCGAAGTTGTTATAACTTCGCCTATGGCGAAGTTGTTCTAACTTCGCCTATGGCAGAAGTTGTTACAACTTCGCCTATGGCGAAGTTGTTCTAACTTCGTATTTCGTTTCCGCTGATCAGAATTGCATAGCGACGGTCACAAAGTGCACCAACAGACTCCCCTTTGACCGTTGCTCTCAATTCTAACAAACACAAAAGATCATCTGTTACAAAACATGCACCAACAGACTCCCTCTTAACTGATGTTTGCTCTTCAACCAGCAGTGTCTGAAACTGTCTTGTAGCTTCACAAATCTACCAATCACCCAGCGTCTTCCATATCCGATCTCCCCTTCAGTGTAAGCTTCTCCGACTATATAGATTGAGGTCTTTGAAATGCATGCATCCCCGTGCCTAATTAATCATCTCAACCAATCACGTGAGTCCTTCTGACTTCACAACACGTGAAGTTCTTCTAACTTCACCAACACGTCGGCATACGATAAGGTTTAATCTTCAACTACTCAACATCAAGTGATCAATTTTATCACAAAACCACCTTGACAGAATCTAACACACATGACCATTAATTAATCCGAAGCATCTTCAATCACCAGGGATAACGATCAAGAACATAAACACTTTAATTCCCGATTAAATCCAACTTGTTCCAGAATTTTCACTTTAATAAATAAGAATCACGTTTCAGGATCCAATTCTCAAACGCCTTGAAAATAACATAAATAATATGCTCTGGCCGCAATCCAGTAATGACAAAAACCTTCAGTTCAATTTGACTTTCTTCAGTTGGTCAACCTCGAACAACAACAATTTCATTGCCCACAAACACCCAAATATGTGTCAATATCCAGTTTCAATCAATATCACATTCACAACCTCAACTCCATATCCAGAGTTGACCCGTATTTGTTCACACGTAAGACCAAGAGATAACAAGTTTCACTCGTTGACGGAACAACGTCTTCGGTCTCACAATAATCGCGTACACCTGGCCATACAGACGAAAACTCTTTTTTTTTTTTTTTTTTTTTAACTTCGCCTGTCCATAACTTAGCCTGTCCATAACTTCGCCTGGCTGCTAACTTCGCCCAAACCCTAAAATTTAAGCGACAACTTCGCCTGCTGCGGCTGTTCGGCCAAAAACGCATCAGAAACGTGCCAGAAACACCAAAACGCAGATCTCGAACCATAGCATAAGAACCTATGGCTCTGATACCACTTGTAAGTCCCCCCGGGCCGTCGCTGATCGATACGAGATCCGCACGAGGTCTAGGAGTGCGGAATCCTCCTAGACTCGTTTATTGGTGTAGAAGACGAAGAACACGATTACACACACACAAACACACGAACAAACACAAGAACGGGATAAACGAATCTGCAGATCTTTTATATAATAATCATAACTCATTACATACCAAACACGAAAACAAAGACACGGCCGACCCGAGGTGAGCTCTACCTCGGGCCGTCCCACACGACTTTGCCTCTCTGTTTCTCTCTAGCTACTTGAACTGAACACACAATACTCTAATTTTCTGGATACCCAAACCTAAACAAGACACACATATATATAGACAAAACAACTTCGCGGGCTTGGGCTTGGGCCAGTAGGCGAAGTTGTTATAACTTCGCATATGGTGAAGTTGTTCTAACTTCGTACTTCGTTTCCGATTATCAGAATTGCAAAGCGACGGTCACAAAATGCACCAACACAGGGGCTCTGCCCCTTGGACCCCGCTAGGGGCTGCCGCCCCTAGAACCCCGCTGCCAGTGGCACTGCCCCCGGACCCCCGGTTCGTTGTGGATTATATAAAGATGGAAATACGATATGAGTAGTAGTAGTTAACTGATACGTGTAATTGTTATACAGTTAGTCGTGCACAGCTCAAGAAAGGGATTACCTTAAACGATGAACGTAACCGCATTCAGGTGAGTTTCTAGCCCCACTTCCTTGTTATGTTTTCGGGGCTGTGTGCATACTCGATGTGATAGTTAATACACTTACCTTAAGTGGTAAGTGTATGCCCTGTATGAGTTATGTATGATGATTGCTTGATGGTTCATGAACGATCTTCGGATATGGCATGGATCGTCAGGTGGAAGTTAACGATATGATTGATGTATATGATGTATGAATGTTGTATGTATGAATATATATAAACTGTATAATTGATGTAGAAATGATTAAGTATGATGTATGTAAGATATGTTGCTGGTACGTGAACGCTGTTCGGAGATTGCACGTATTGTCAAGGGAAGTATGTAAAGGACAGGTAAGTTATCCTAGTACGAAACAAAGGGACCAGACCCTAATAATATCTGTGATGGTAGGGACCAGACCCTAATAATATCTGTGATGTTGGAGACCAGACCCTTTATAATATCTGTGATGTTAGGGACCAGGCCCTTTATAATATCTGTGATGTTATAGGGCGTAAGGCTCTTTAAATAGGATGGATAGTTATGTATGAAGAATGAGTATGATTAAAGTACACTTGTTCGGGCACGTGTGCAAGTATGAGAACAGGATGTATGTTATATGTTTAACTAGAACTCAATAAGCGTAGCTGACTTTTAGTATGCACGCAGGTGAGTAGATTGAGGCAGCTTGCATAAGAGGAGGCACATGGCATGATCTTGAAGAAGCAGGCATCTCAAGAAATGTTATGTTATTTTAAAGACAATTATCTATGTTTAAATAATCTGAATGCCCGTTAAGACAAGAAAGGATGGTTATGTAATATATTGTTATGAATGTTTTAATATTCCGCGAACGATTTATTAACTCTGATATTTAGAACTGCGTTGATGAGTAAATCCAACACTAACGTAGGGCTACCGGGAACGGGGCCTTACACGGGAGTATAAAAGTTAAAATAATTTAGTATTTGGGAATAAGCATTTATTTTTGTTCTATATTTTATGGCAATTGGTATTATAATATTATTTAAAGTTGTAACGGCAATTTAACGATTTTATTTGTTTAATAACGTTTAGATAACATGAGAATTATAACATTTGTTGAACACGAATTTTAATGGTTTATTAATATGTATATATTTATTAGTAATTTATTATAAGTTTGAGAATTTTAATATCCAAGGACTGATCGGTCAAAATTTATTTCGAAAACAGTTATGTTAACGTGTTATAAGGTTAATGAAAAACTATTTTGATAAATATAATTTTAGTCGGGTTTCAAGAAACTTTAATGAAAACAAAAGTCGGTTTTAAGGTGAAAATTGATAAATATGATTTACAAAAATATTATTTAAATTAAATTAATTTTATTAAAGTTATAATGATTTTTAATGTATTTAAGGATTTATAAAAGAAAACGGTTTACAAAATACAAACCAAACTACGGCCTGACCCGGGTCCGAACCTGAGTCCTTCTGTTTATACAAGAGAGAATAAACCGCTAGACCAGCATGTTTATTGGGTTTATAATAATAACTGAAATATATATACTAATATACAGGTTTACCTTCTACACTATAAATCCTAGTTTTCAATTCAACAAATTTGTTCCGTGGTTGTTTAATCTTTGTTAGGGGTTTTGTTAGTTGGCTTAAAATGATTCGAAATCATATATTACTTACTTGATTTGGTTCTGGATTGGTGGTGAAGGTGGTTGGCCGGAAAATGAACTTTGAAGATCAAGACGGGAAATTTAGAGCGTATATTAGTGTGAATTGATGAATGGTACGAGTTTATATTGTGAAAATCGGCCTATTTATAGTCTCTATTGGAGCATATTGCGTTTAATATTCGTTATTGATGTTTTAAAAATACTCCGACCGTTACTCCGGTTGGTTCGCGATGATTAACGAGGTTATTTAAGTTTTAGAACTTGAAAAATGATCCTAACTAGTGGAGAAACCCGTTAAATGAGATAAATGGGTCAAAGAACAAAGTTTAAGGGGTTAATAAAAGTCGTCGGAAAAGTTTTCGGTCTCCGGCGGCGAGCCTTGCAGGAAAAACGTGGCCAGGGGATGCAGAAGGGCTGGGTGGGATTTATTTTATTATTTTGTTATAATAATTTGAATAATTTACGGAATGGCCTCTGAACTTTTAATCTTTATTAAAACTGAATTTATATTATACTTAGTCTTTGAACTTTGAACATTATAAATGTTATGTAATCTAGTTAAGAGTTAATTTCTTTGAACTACTTGCATATTATATTCGCATAGTTTGGAGATTTATTATTTCATTAACTCAAAATCTTCGGCGTTTCGATATTTGAACAAAATGAATGGAAAACAACGAATAATATATTTGAATCATCGTGGATATTGTATTATTGATTAACAACAATAAAGAATATATTGAAGAGACAAAACAGGTTGGTTTTCTAACACCCCGACACACCCCGACCAAAGACGGCGGAACATGTCAGGGCGTAACGTATTGAATGGACAGTAGCTCAAAATACACTAATTAAAGTGACAATAATTATTTAATTTCATTAACATCAAACAAGTACAAAATTTAACAATAAGAGACAATTACATCATTCTTTTGTATTTTGAATAATATCCTCAAATCAAACTATTGTCTTCAATCTGGATTAATATCAACTACTTGTACCTGTAACATGTATGAAAATAGAGTTTGTCAACACGAATGTTGGTGAGAATACATAAGTTTTAGTTGATTTATATATATAGATAAATACCACAATTCATATGTTAATGTTGAGAATTACAATTCCTATGGAAATGTAAACAACTAAATAGATGTGAACCCGTTCTTATTGATACGAAATTAAAGTACTTGGGTAAATGTATGATCATACTAGATGAGGATAGATGAGGATGAGATACCAACCACCAAACATAAAATATACAATTAAGCACATAGAGCATTATCATAGAGCATGCAATAATTACACATAAACATATATTGAATTTGGTTATGAATAGATAAGTAAATAAAAATGAGTAATTTAAACAGGGTATACATGCCACCCCCAAAGTTTAAAAGATGAAAAAGGGGGATATGTAAACTCAACTTTGAGATTAAAGCCAAACTTGATATGACAACCGAAAGCCCGTTAAAGAAAATGAACGATCGAACCTCACGAACTATAAATAAACAAAATATGATAATTAAAGACTACCTAATGGGATTGAAAAGTTTAAAGAATACTAAATCTAATAAAAACAAGGAAAAGATCAAAAAGGAAGAGAAATACAAAATTAGATTTTGGACAGCAAACTGTTCTGTTTTGATTAAGGTATTTAAAATATCAAAAATTTTTATTATAAATCAAGACTTTCAAGAAAACTAAATTAGAATGTTTTGAACAACTTTCATTTAGAAATATTTTGCAAATTCATAACCTAAATAGGCCAAAACAGTCATGTACATCAGAAGGTACGAATCTGCGCACTGTTTATAAAATATTAATTGCAAATTCATACGAATGAATTAAAATGTGTAAAAATAGAATTTAGATTCGTATTTCAATGAAGTACATCACAGAATTTGGTATTGCACTTTTTCAGTTTATTCTGAACAAGATATGCCTCTTTCTTTAACAGCTATATCTAATGTTAAAACTGAAATATTGCTAAAAGCAATATTCTAAGGATTTTGAAAAGGATTTTGATGAAATAAAATTATGGTTTTTTTTATATGATTATATAAAATTTATTAGAATATATAATTAAAAAATCCTTGGGCCCATTGAACAACAATAATAATGATTCAAAACATGAAAATAAAGATGTAAGAACGTTTCAAGTGTGACCTTCATGTAATCGATCATCTCCTTGTGTTCTTTGTCTCATCCACCCTATACACCGTGGTGTATGGTATGTGGATTCCTAGACATGATTGTGTTATGGTCATATGACCATTTTATTAACTAGTATGAACAAGAATTTATAATAAATAGAAATAAGATGAAGAAGGCTTGAATAATTTAAACCCTACATTTGAAATGGAAAAAAATAATCTCTTGAACTTGTCAAAGAGTGGTGTAAGAATGAAAGGGGTGGGATTGAGTTCTTATTTATACTAAAATAAGGAGATTATTCTACAGAATGTTTTAATGATAAAATTGATTAGGAGAGTGATTTGGGGGAGGAAGTTTGACCAAAATTTGAATGGTGTAGGAAGATATTTTTCATCTTTTAAAAATGAATAACTTTAGGTAAAAATAAACGTGACAAAAGTAAATGTGACATAACTAGATTAAAATGATTTACTTTGATTATGCATCAATAATGTTATTTATGTGATATTTGAATAAAGAAAAAAAATCATGAGTGTTATAATTTATATATATATATATATATTAGTAATGACTAATATTATTAAATAACTTTAGGAAATAAAAACTATTATGTATAAAATATGGTATATGTATAATTAACTGAATCACATCGAAAATTTTAAGCGAGTCGGGTTTTCGGTTCCGAAAATTGACGAATGTTACAGTATTCACAACTTTTTGAAAATTTCGTTCCGAAATTATAGAAAAATATAACATAAAGAAAGAAGGTAATTTTCAAGTGAATTTTATTTATTTGTTCATATATATATATATATATATATATATATATATATATATATATATATATTATTTATTTGTTCATTTACATATATATATATATCCACCATTGCCCTTATCACATCGATATTTGCACCGTTACCCAAAATCACCCTCGGTTCCGAGTTATGACACACAACTATATTCACCATGAGTTCCATGCGAGGATTTCGATAATTATGCGTGCACTCATAATTATTTAGGTCGTCGCATGATGCACATGGTTCGTCCCGTTGTGCGGTTTGAAAACAAAGGTAAAAGAAAAACTTTTTTTTAAATCGATATCATTTGATCAAGAGCAATGAACTAAAAATTGAATGGAAATTGATGAACATAATTAACTAGTAAAATAAAAAAATGACGTAATTGTTGAAGTTAACCATCGAGAGTTATAATAACAAAATTAAATAAATGGATAGAGGAAAATTTGAAATTATATAAATAACTTATACATACGATGTAGAGAAAATACTTGAAATGACGACAAAATTCCCGCAATAATAATTAGGTTCACACAACAAACGAATCATATGATTAGAGAAATATTATAACATATGAGGCTCGAAATCAAGATTATAAAATCGGACGAGAAAAGAGTATAGTGAGAATGAGGTGAGTTTGGAGGGTTTTGGTAGCCATGTATTAAAATATCAAAATAAAATTTGTACATGTGACTCCTATTAGATAACTATGTACAACACATGTTCATAGTCCCAATTTCCAAAACGTTTATAGGAAATCGGTCATAGTTAGTTTATGATACAAATACGGTACTATTAGATAACTATGCACATCACCATGCACATAGTCCCGGTAAATAACCGGTCATAGACCACTTAAATCATGATAATAAATTGTGTAATAATAAATAGTGCACTAAACAACAAAATATGAATAAATGAGTGATTGAACACCATTGCAAATAACCATAATTCTCAGTCATAACAAAATTAGAGACGTAATGAAGTCAATTCATTATATTTAAATGAAAAGAACTAAATGAAAGAAACGTCTTTTGCGTAGCATGTCTTCATAAAGGGTTAGGCTTAAACTTGGGAACCGTTGATGTAACACACTTGTCCCTGAGTAGCTTGGTCACTTGAGGTTGATTGGGGTTTGGTTGACTTGAATTGGTTGAATGGGTTGGACTTGAATTGCTTGGATGGGTTGAGCTTGGATTGGATGAAGTTGATTTACTTTAGCTTGATAGGCTTGATATTGAGCGGTTTGAGTTGGGTAGGATTGAATTTGGTTCATGTGTGCGAGTCTTGGGCATTCATTGCGAAAATGGCTAGGGTCTCCACAATTGTAACAAGCTCTAATAGTTGAGGGTGCTTGAGTTAACGGTTGAGCATAAGGTAAGGGTTGGGTAAGAGGTGAGGTAAATGGTTGCATCAAAAGTTGGTTGCGTTCACGACATGTGGTAAAGAAGTGACCAAATCGATTGCAATTGGTGCATTGTCGACACTTGAGGTTAGGCGAATGGTGAAAGTTACACGTATCACATAATGGGTGGGGTCCCGTTTAGGGTTTCTTGGTGGGTTGGGCTTGCGATTGGGCCAAGACATAGTTTTGGGAATTGGACTTTATTTTATTGTTGCGGTAGTGGGGAGTGTTGTTGTTGTTGTGCTTGAAAGATTCGGGCTTAGAAGACTTGGGTTTGGGAGATTCGGGTTTAGGTTCTTTAGTGGGTTCGGATGCAGGCTTATCATTGGGCTTCTTGGAATTTTTCCGTGTCAAGGTCCCAGCCTTAACGTGGTTTTCGGTGAGGGTACCGGCTAAGGTGATGGCATCATGGAGGGTTTGAGGGTCACGACTTAGGACTGAATCTTGGATTTGCATAGGAAAACCCAAAATGTACTTGTCGATTGAACGTTCAAGGGGAGTGACCATGTGATGGATGAGAAGGCTCAGTTCATGAAAACGATCGTTGTAGATGGCGTCGTTTCCACTTTCTTGTTTCAAATTCCAAAACTCCTCTTCCAACTTCCGAAGCTCATGTTTTGGGCAAAACTTCTTGAGCATGACTTTCTTGAGGTCATACCATGGCAAGGCCATGGCAACCTCAGCGCCAAGCGTGCGCTTCTCGTCGTTCCACCAATTGAGGGCATTCTTCTTGAGCATGCTCGAGGCGTAAGTGGTTTTCTTGTCCTCAGGACATTCACAATGTAGGAATATGCTCTCCATTTCTTCGAACCATTGGAGGAGAATGGTAGCACCGTCGATACCGAAGTATTCTGGCGGGTTGGCACTCTTGAATTGTTTGAGGGGTTCAGCAATTGGGTTCGGAGTTGTGGATGATGAAGAAGCATTCACAGTTTGCAACTGAGATATGATCGTTGGGAGGGCTTCCACGATGCCTTTAGCACATGCTGAGGCCAGAGTTGCCAGTGCAACGGTTACGGTTGATAAGGCAGGAAAAAGACATGCTACAATGACGACATGTGAAAAATTTATTATGTTTTTGAAAAAATAAAAATTGTATAACTATGTGAAATTTCGAGTTTTATGAAAATTCATGAGAATACAAAATAAACTTCTAATAATCTAAACTTAGAGTATTGATGAAATTGATAATTTGAAAAAAAACATCATTCTTAACAAAATAAAAAGAAAATTTAAACAAAAATCTCATCGTTGATTTAATAGTATGATCGTCACATGACCACGTTGATACAATGAGGGTAGTAGATTCGGGTACGTTTGGTGTGATATGCTTTGGCCTAATAAGTTCCACACCCTTACCGAACACTCTAGGAAGGCAACCAAGTCTCGCGGTTGGTTGAGATTTATGCGCATTGCACTTCCTTAGGCTCGCAAGCCTTGGTGTCAAGGGTTCTGTAAACAAGTGTGTCCATATTACAGTTAATATATATCCGTCCCATAAATCATCCTCAAGGAGAGGGGGCAAAAAGGTGGGATTTCTTAAGGAATTTCCTGATTAAAAATCGTCCTAGTGTTTTAAAAACAATTTTGAGTGTGATACATAGCCTCGGATTAAGTGTGTGCTTTTGTGTACAAGAATAATATCAAATCATTAAATAGTATTTAAGATACTATGTTTAATATAATTCAGGGTGCAAACACGTAAAGGAATATCACGTATAGGGACCTTAAGCATGCTACTAGGCCGTTAAATCTAAGCACCTATCTTATAGCATTCGGCTCTGATACCAATCTGTCACACCCTGACCAAAGGCGGCGGAACATGTCAGGGCGTAACGTATTGAATGGACAGTAGCTCAAAATACACTAATTAAAGTGACAATAATTATTTAATTTCATTAACATCAAACAAGTACACAAATTTAACAATAAGAGACAATTACATCATTCTTTTGTATTTTGAATAATATCCTCAAGTCAAACTATTGTCTTCAATCTGGATTAATATCAACTACTTGTACATGTAACATGTATGAAAATAGAGTTTGTCAACAGGAATGTTGGTGAGAATACATAAGTTTTAGTTGATTTATATATATAGATAAATACCACAATTCATATGTTAATGTTGAGAATTACAATTCCTATGGAAATGTAAACAACTAAATAGATGTGGACCCGTTCTTATTGATACGAAATTAAAGTACTTGGGTAAATGTATGATCATACTAGATGAGGATAGATGAGGATGAGATACCAACCACCAAACATAAAATAAACAATTAAGCACATAGAGCATTATCATAGAGCATGCAATAATTACACATAAACATATATTGAATTTTGTTATGAATAGATAAGTAAATAAAAATGAGTAATTTAAACAGGGTATACATGCCAACCCAAAAGTTTAAAAGATGAAAAAGGGGGATATGTAAACTCACCTTTGAGATTGAAGCCAAACTTGATATGACAACCGAAAGCGCGTTAAAGAAAATGAACGATCGAACCTCACGAACTATAAATAAACAAAATATGATAATTAAAGACTACCTAATGGGATTGAAAAGTTTAAAGAATACTAAATGTAATAAAAACATGGAAAAGATCAAAAAGGAAGAGAAATACAAAATTAGTTTTTGGACAGCAAACTGTTCTGTTTTGATTAAGGTATTTAAAATATCAAATTTTTTTATTATAAATCAAGACTTTCAAGAAAACTAAATTAGAATGTTTTGAACAACTTTCATTTAGAAATGTTTTGCAAATTCATAACCTAAATAGGCCAAAACAGTCATGTACCTGAGAAGGTACGAATCTGCGCACTGTTTATAAAATATTAATTGCAAATTCATACGAATGAATTAAAATGTGTAAAAATAGAATTTAGATTCGTATTTCAATGAAGAACATCACAGAATTTGGTATTGCACTTTTTCAGTTTATTCTGAACCAGATATGCCTCTTTCTTTAACCGCTATATCTAATGTTAAAACTGGAATATTGCTAAAAGCAATATTCTAAGGATTTTGAAAAGGATTTTGATGAAATAAAATTATGGTTTATTTTTATATGATTATATAAAATTTATTAGAATATATAATAAAAAATCCTTGGGCCCATTGAACAACAATAATAATGATTCAAAACATGAAAATAAAGATGTAAGAACGTTTCAAGTGTGACCTTCATGTAATCGATCATCTCCTTGTGTTCTTTGTCTCATCCACCCTATACACCATGGTGTATGGATTATGTGGATTCCTAGACATGATTATGTGGATTATGTCAATTTGGTATTGCACTTTTTCAGTTTATTCTGAACAAGATATGCCTCTTTCTTTAACAGCTATATCTAATGTCAAAACTGAAATATTGCTAAAAGCAATATTTTAACGATTTTGAAAAGGATTTTGATGAAATAAAATTATGGACATTTTTTAGATATGATTATATAACATTTATTAGCATATATAATAAAATATCCTTAGGTCCTTTGAAAAAAAAATAATGATTCAAAACAGGAAAATAAAGATGTAAGAACGTTTCAAGTGTGACCTTCTTGTAATCGATCATCTCCATGTGTTCTGTGTCTCATCCACCCTATACACCATGGTGTATGGATTATGTGGATTCCTAGACATGATGTGTTATGGTCATATGGCCATTTTTATGAACAAGAATTTAAAATAAATAGAAATAAGATGAAGAAGGCTTGAATAATTTAAACCCTACCATTGAAATGGAAAAAAATAATTTCTTGGACTTGTCAAAGAGTGGTGTAAGAATGAAAGGGGTGGGAGTGAGTTCTTATTTATACTAAAATAAGGAGGTTATTATTTAGAATGTTTTAATGATAAAATTGATTAGAAGAGTGATTTGGGGGAGGATGTTTGACCAAAAATTGAATGGTGTAGGAATATATTTTTCATCTTTTAAAAATGAATAACTTTATGTAAAAATAATGTGACAAAAATAAATGCGACATAACTAGATTAAATGATTTACTTTGATTATGCATCAATAATGTTATTTATGTAATATTTGAATAAAGAAAAAAAATCACGAGTGTTATAATTTATATATATATATTAGTAATAACTAATATTATTAAATAACTTTAGGAAAGAAAAACTATTATGTATAAAATATGTAACATATGGTATATGTATAATTAACTGAATCACATCGAAAATTTTAAGCGAGTAGGGTTTTCGGGTCCGAAAATTGACGAATGTTACAGGTTTAAAGAATACAATTACAAAAATACATGAAACGAAACTTGATATATATCAATCAATCATATCCAATGGAGTCCCACCAATAGTAAAGCTATATGTAGGGTCTGGGGAGGCTGAGATGTAGGCACACCGTAACTCTATCCAATGGGATAAAAAGGTGACTTTCAGAGATATCCTCAGCTCTAGAAAACATATGTATGAGACAATATAAAAGGGAATCAAAGTTCAACAACAATATAATTGATAATAGCACGTAGTAAAAATGATAATATATATATATATATATATATGAAAAGAAAATACCATAATATATATATATATATATATGTACATATTTACAAACAAAACCAATGGGTCGGGTTTTCAGGTTTGAAAATTAACGAATGTTACAACGTGTTTCCCCATGTACACGAATAGGCCCATTCATTAGTTCAAAACTAACGAATGGCCTTCCATCCGTGTATTCAATCGTTAACAAAATTCAACGAATCAACTTTAACTTATTTTCATAACAATTAACAAGCTATTCGTCATTCATTCGTTATCACAAACATAGCGAATGAAGTCGTTCGTTATCTGACCAGCAGAAGCGAATGAAGTATAACGAATGGTGAAATTCGTTATCAATTTTCAAAGCGAATGACCTTCATTTTTGTATCAATTAAGTTAACGAATGTGTTTCATTCGTTAAAACAGTGTAATGAATGGGGTATTTAATAAAAATGTAAAAAATGAAACTTCATTTCAACATTCCAAAGATTAAATATGTAGTTTTGATAAACATTACCTTAAATCGTTTTACCACTCGGGGTAAAACCGATACCTTAACATGTTTTACAAGAAAAAACTCATAACTTAAAATTAACTTCAAAACATGCGGAAATCTTTTTGTATTTTATTTTTTAAAATTACCCTTTAGCTCGGAAATCGAAAATAAAGCAGAAATAAAATATTTAAATTAAAAGACAAAATTGAAATTAAAAACTAAAACAAATATGAAACTAAAATTACAAAAGCGGTACATATTTTTGTGAGTCGATCAGAGAATCATATTGATCAAGAAATCTTCCATAACAGGTTTATTCTTTGGCGTTATTATGACTAACATTAAGTCGGTCATTGATATTGTTGTCCACTTAAATCTAATAAAAAACTTTCAAGTATATTTGCGAGATGATTAAAATTCAATTAAGGCACAAAATATCAGAAACTATCAGCCTCTAATCTCAGTTCGGGCTTAATTTTATTTTGACCATATCACCCCAACTTGACTTACACAACTATGCCTGAAGATCAAAATATATGATTTTATAATATTTGAGCAATCTAAGTTTATAATCCCCACTGCAAGGTACACCCATGTTATCAAGCAATACACCAAGCTTTCTTTACTGTGAATGACTATGCACGAGTGCATCTGTTTGGCTCACAAACATTGTATCCCCTGGGGGTCCGTTTCTTATTGGTATTAAGACGCACGCAAGGAGGAACAATGTATGGCTGACAGCGGATTTTGATCAAGTCAGTATTGAGTTCGTATGAAGTGCAACAGTGATCAAGTTTATTGACTTAGGGTTCGCTCTTAAATAATTTTAAGTATTTAGATTATGAAAACCCAGATAATAAGCCACATAAAGACTCACAGCGTCCAGAAACCGGATGCATCCCATTAGTACAGGATTTGAGGCCATAAGCCCGTACACCATTTAAGTGTTTACCATAAACTAAATGCTTTTCTTCGGATTTTTTTGATTTTGGCGATCAAACAGACAAAAGGCTTGAGTATGACAGGATATTTCTTTTCTGCCTTCATTACCAAGCCTTTTGGAAGAGACAAACACCTTTTTCAATATGGCAATTTATGTATATATCACATACTTTACCCTAATTGTTTGTTTAAGACCTACCAATGCACCAATACAGTTAAGCACACAGTCTTTTAAGCCTTTTTTCATACTAAAATTTCAGAATAAAAAGACCAATTTACTATCATAATCTCTTTTTGCTTCAAAACATATATTTGAGGAGCATAATTTTTAATGCTTTTGTATTTTGAAATATTTGAATGTTTTTGTGTTTTTGAAATATTTGAATGTTTTTGGATTTTCACTGTACATACATAAAGAACAGTTTTTTTGTATTTTTCCCATTTTCTCCCCCCAAAACCAAAATATTAAGCAAAACAAAACAATACAAAATAAAACGGTACAAAAAAAAGTGATTATCCGAGCTTAATAATATCAGCATGAGATTTTAGAAACATTTATACCAAGTAAAAACTTAAATCTTGTTTTATCAAATGCCTTGGTAAAAAGACCTGCCTTCTGAAAATCTGTGTGCACCTTCTCTATGTCAATTAATTTATTTTCATAACAGTCACAAATAAATGATATCCAATATCAATATGTTTTGTTTTAGAGTGGTGCACGAGGTTCTCCGTGATACAAATAACAGCTGAGTTATCAATATAAATGGGAGTAGTAAGAAACTTCAAATCATAATCCCGCAAGTGTTGCTAGATCCATAAAATCTGTGAACAAAAAATCAAGACTGCCACGTATTCGGCTTCCACACTTGAAGTAGAGACTGTCGTCTGCTTCTTACACTACCAGGAAACAAGCCGGCTTCCTAGAAATTGACAACCAGCTGTTGTTGACTTGAAGTTGATCTTGCATCCTCCATAATCTGAATCAGAAAAAGTAGTAAGATCGAAACTTTCATCCTTAGGATACCATAATCCGATGCCAGGATTACCCCTCATATAGTGAAATATACACTTTACCGCCGCCAAACGAGTCTCTCGAGGACTCGCTTGATACCTAGCACACAAACAAACAGCAAACATTATATCAGGACACGAAGCAGTTAGATACATTAAAGAACCTATCATAGCTCGGTAAAGGGTCGGATCAATGGTATTCTCAAATTCGTCTGGTGAAAACTTGTGTCCCACGAGAAGAGGAGTCAGAAGGGACTTTTCCGACAGTTATCTTGAATCGTCTTAAGACGTCGTTCACATACTTCGTCTGATGAATAGAATTCCAGTGTCAGACTGTTGAACCTGCAACCCAAGAAAGAAATTCATCTCCCCCATCGAGCTCATCTCAAATTTTGTCTACATCGACTTCTCGAAGTCCTTACATAGCCAAGTATGATGTCATCGACATAAATCTGGACGACGAGCAAATATTCTCCAACAGTCTTGTAGAATAGGGTACAATCCACAGTCCCTCGTTTGAAGCCACTGTCTGTAAGATAGTCAGCAAACGTGTCGTAACAAGCTCTCGGGGCTTAGTGTAGACCATAAGGAGCCTTGTTTAAACGTTAAACAAGGTCTAGATAGTTAGGATCTTAAACCCAGGAGGCTATTTCACGAACGCCTCTTCATGAAGTTCCCCATTAAGAAAAGCACTCTTAACGTCTATCTAATATACTTTAATGTTATTGAAGGCTGCATAGGCTAAAAATATGTGTATAGCCTCTAGTCTTGCAATAGGAGCATAGACTTGGGTGTAATCTATGCCTACTTACTGATGAAACCCTTGCACGATCAAGCGCGCTTTATTTCTCACTATGACTCCATGGTCATTCTTCTTACATTTAAAGAACCATTTAGTCAGGAACGGCTTCTTAACCAGATCAGGTTTATCGAGGAGATCCCATACACCCAGTCGAGTAAACTGTTGCAATTCCTATTGCATTGCTTCAACCCAAGACGAATCTTCAAGTGCCATACGAATAATCGTCAAATCCATTTGAGATTGAAAGTAAGTATATTTAGTAATTCTCATGATTCCAGATAATAAACTCTCATAATCAAACATCCGATCAAGACCCTTACTAGCAGAAGGTGTTGTGTAGCTTTGACAATCTTCATGGTGCCATTCTATAACATAACCCTAAGAGAAATTGAAAACACGTTTCTTAGGCGATGCATAGCCCAAGAAGTAACCTTCAATAGCCTTCTCCTCGATTTTTTCCGTATGACGTTTTAACATTGTACAAGGACACCCGAAAGGTTCAAGAAATTTTGAAATAGGTTTACGGTTGTTCAGAAGCTCATAACTCGTCTTTTTTAGTTTCTTAACCATCAGAACACGATTGAGCATGTAGCAAGAAGTGTTATAAGCCTCATTCCAAAATTGAATAGTAAGCTTTGAATCTGCCAGCATTGTTCTTGCTACTTCAATCAATGTTCGGTTCTTCCGTTCAGCAACACCTTTCTGCTGTGGTACATATGGAGCTCTATATTCTTGATGAATACCTTTCTTAATACTAAAAAAGTCCAATATAGTGTTTATAAACTCCGTACCATTGTCACTTTCCATACGTCATACCGTATGTTTGAAAAGTGACTCGATCTTGGTGATTAATTTTTGTTCAAGAACCGGTATCTGATCTTTTGAACTCATAAATAACACCCACGAGTACCTCGAACAGTCATCTGTCATAACTAAACAGTACCAGTCTCCAGAAATACTCACACGACCATAGGACCAAACAAATCCATATGAAATCGTTCCGGTAGAGTATCAATGGAATTAAATAACTTCTTCGAGTGCGACTTCTTCTTTAGTTTGCTTTTCTTGCATGCAACACAGTGATCGAACAACTTGAAATGTTTTAGTAAAACCCCATCCACTAAATCATTTGTCATCAGATAGTTCATCTTTCTGACATGAATATGACCCATACACTTATGTCACATAATCGAGTCTTTCTCAGTTGCTTTAGAGATAAAATACATTTCAACAAATTTATAAGTTGATACTTCAGTACTCATGTTCACTACATAAATATCATTCAACCTAGTATATCGCATAACAACCATGTCTTATGGAATGACATATCCTAGTTTGAGTACTACGCACTCCTTTTCGGTAAACATGGTGGTATACTTTTTATCCCAAATTTGAGAAACACTCAACAAATTGTGATCCACCTTGTCACAAAAATTGACTTTTACAAAAATAATACTACCGTTTGACACATCTCCCTCCTTGGTTATCATGCCCTCTGAATTACCCACAAAAGCTACATAACCTCCTTGAATATTCTTCACATTGGTTAGAGGTTAATATTACTGGTAATGTGATGAGAGCATCCATAATCAAATTTTCACCCGAAATAGTCTTGGATAAACTCTGCACATATAAGAAACATGATTAGACCAAAAAGGCAGCCCAGGTCTCAGTCTTGGGCACCTCTTTCTTTTCAACAGAAAATTTAATATCAGTTAACCCCAATTTTGATCCATGAATTTGTGAATAAGTCACTGGTCTCTTTGACTTTCGTCTCAGATAAGCGTCTTGGATCACCTTTGTATCAACATTCTTGAAAAGTTGTTGTGTAGGAACAAACATTTTGTGGTTTAATTTAACAAAATTTTCATTAACATGAACCACCGTGCGTGGATTCGCATTATGAAACATGATGTGGGTCACATCAACATGAGACACTGGTCTCTTGAGAATCTCCTTAACCACATGAAACTTTTGTGTTGTTCCTTGGTGACAGGATGAGCATTCTCCATTTCTTGTGTTACACAATTCCTTACAATGTGCCCACGTTCCCCACATAAGAAACAAATTCTCGCATCAATGAATACATGTTGTAATTTGATTTATGATTGTGCAACATTTGGTTAACAAGAATCTCTTGAGATTGTCACATTATCCACATCGTCAAAAGTCACAGCCTTTTTCTTTTTATAAAAGTCCATGTTTAAATATTTTGAAAAACAATGTAAAGTGTCAGTCCTAGTAGAACTAACGAACTTTACAGCGTTTACAGTGTTTAAATGTTGTTTCAAACTAGGTTTAAGTATAGGCTTGTTTAATGATTTAGATCTTGCGAAAGCTTGCTCAAGATCATGTAAACTAGAAGTCTCATTTTGAAAGACACTTCCAATAAGTTCAGGTTTGATCAAGTGTAGGGGAATGTCTTTCTCTTCGAAAACTTTGTTTACCCCTTTTAATTTAAACACACAACATGTGTTCACTTTACCATAAGAAGGATTAATGAACTGCATTAAATCCTCATCAGAAATTGTTGGTTTTTCTGATTTCTTGGGTTTAACTTTTGAATTGTTGTTCTTAGAGGTATTTGAACCATACACGGCTTCCTCAAATTCATGTGGCTAACATAAAATGTGATTCAAATGTGGAATGTTCTTTTCCTTGGTATAATTTGAGGTTCAAACACATCCACGATCACAACCTCTTCATCAGTTTGACAAAAACTTTGTTGCTATGAGTATGAGATCCTTGACAAAAAGTTGGTTTATCATGAGGATTTTTGTTGGCTTATCCACATTAACGACTGATTCAGTGTTAGCAGTTTTAACAACATTTTTTTTCCAGAAAATGGGTTGATTGAATAGTCATTGAAAAAGGGTGGGGGGGGGGGGGACCTCTACAAATTTAAACTAAATATTTCATTTAAAAGGAAAGATGAGTTTCTAAATTTTCCCAACGTGTTCTTTAACTCATGTATTTCATTTTCAAGTTCGGTTATCTTAGTTCTCAATTGGAGAATCTCTTGAAATTTTTTGTCAACAATGATCAATTTTCCTGAAAGTTCAGCTTTAACATCATAATTACTATTAGACAATCCTTTTATTCTGTCCTTTGATTTCTTTTGTGAATCTGATGATTGTCTATAGTTATCTTTCACTATTGCAAGTTATTTCAGTAGTGATTCATTTTGAGCATGAATTAAGTCATATTTTGACTTAAATTTCTCACAAACATCACTTGACACAATTTCAGTTAATTCAACTGATTCAGCTACTAAATTTTCAGACACATGAGAAACACAGATAGGACTAACTTCATCGATTTTCACTCAGTAACCAATCCTTCTCCTTGAGCATCTTAAAAAAATTCTCAACAGATTCAAACAAAGAAAGATTTTCTTGATTTTCAGTACCATTACACAGAAATCTTTGATTCCAATCTATTCCATCAGCTGTGAGCAATGCTTGTGAACCATCAGATTTTGAAGAATTAGCCCCATAAGCTTTTTCATTTGAGTCATTGTACTTCTTACCCGAACTTCTATCTTGATTACGGGGTCCAGTGTATTCTTTCTTTGGCTTGTCACACTATTTGGCAAAGGGACCAAAGTCCTGACAGTTATAGCATCTCACATTAAGCTTATTAAAACTAACTCTCTTGTTCAAAGTCGGTAAATCGTTTCTCGTTCTTTTCATACCCATCTTGACTTTTCTGACAATCATGGGCATATTCCACTTCAATTACATGAGTTCCAGATTATCTGGATCAATCTTATCATAATCTTCATCAGTAAGCTCATTCGTGGCAATTTTACCACTCACCAAGTTCTCATATGAGCTCATAAAAGCACTTAGAAAGGCAAAATGTTGTTCTGCCTCCTTCATGTTTACATTTGGTGGCTGAGATGAAGTATTACCAACACCTGTAAATGAAGTATTTGATACACTTGAGTTGTTGTTCGATCCAGAAGCTATAAAAAATCATTAGGCATTTGTTCATTGAAAGATGATGGCGTATCCTGGGAGGTTAAAGATATGCTTAATGGTAAAGATCCTCCATATAATCTTGGACCTCGATTATCTTTCGATGATTTGTGACACTTCAAGTCCTATTCCCTTTCCTCAATCTTTTTCCTAAATTCCATTGTCTTTAAATCCTCATATTTAAAAAATGAATTCTCTTTCAATACTAGTAGAAATGTAGAATAAGAACTCGGCAGAGCATTCTTGATAATGTCAATCTGATCTGATATAGATGGTTTCATTTTCTGTTTGTTCATTTCAGCAATCAAATAATTAAACCTGGTCAACATCTCTTCTATAGTTTCACCCTTTAACAAGAAAAAGTTTCTGAACTGAAACTTTAACATGACCTTCTTACTTTTTGTGTGTATTACCCATGCTCCTTATTCGAATGTGTTGGAATAAGGAAACATAGATTTTAATACTTCCCACCTTGTGGAAAATATTATCTTGTAAGGCCATTATCAAAGTAGAATATGCCTTGGTTTCGATCTCTAAGGCATTTTTCTCATCTTGTGTATAAGCAGTATTAGCCTTTGGTTCATAACTAGTAGTTGCATCACCAAGCATTGGAGCAGTATAAACCACATCAAGACATCTAGAGCAATCAGCATGCACGGATCCGAGATATGCTCTGAATCTCGATTCCCACTTAGAAAAATCACTGAACTTCATAAGTCGGGGAAATTCGGAATGTGAACCAATTTCAGCGTCTAAGTGACGCTTTTGTTGCATCATCATATTTTGAGATGCCAACGCGTAAAGGTTAGCCATGTCAAAAATATGGGTTTAAATGATCAATAAGTCCAAGTTTAAAACTTATGGGTGTAAAGTGTAAATATTTTGAAACGAATGAATCAGTCTTGGTAACAAATGATGAACAGTAACACGAATGGTATAAGGTTATGGTAACGAATGAGGAAGGTTCCGGTAACGAATGGTATCATGAATCACTGTAACGAATGACACACTATTGTAATGAATGGCTATAACGAATGTATGGTTTCTGAATAACGAATGTTCAGTTTATCATAACGTATCGGTAACTGAATGTACACAGGAATTGCATAACAAATAGGCTTTGACGAATGGGTAGCATGATAACGAATGAATATATCACGAATAGTGTTTTGGTAATTAATGGACTACAGTGCACGAATGATCAGTTATAACAACCTACCACGTGTCAAAAAACGGTTATTATGAATAACAAATGGCAAGCTACAGTATAATGAATGAGTCGTTATTTGTAACGAATGAGATATTCAAATCTTCAACCAGATTTCCAGATATTCATATTCTCATATCCAAACTTAAATCCAAACCACAATCAATCGTGTATTACTTGCCCGTAAAAAAACCAGGTTCAACAAATAATAGCTTAATAAACTCGTAATCACACAGCGAACCATCCCTGAATAATCCAAACCTCCATTTCTCAAACAAAATCGTCTGAAATCACTCATAACCATATATAGAATCCTCTATTCCGTACATAACCAATTAAAACTCAATTCCACTTAATTAACAAACAAAAACCAATTAAACTAACATGAAGCTTGTATATCTGATTACGAACTGAATTCTGAATCAATTGAACTCAATTATCCAATACAGAGTGATAATTGATTCAAAATCAACAAAACAGTTTCATAACTCAAACTCAAACAATTAACATATGAATTCTCAGTAATTCATATCAATTAACCATCAATTCACCTTAACAATTGAACGTTTGGGCTCTGATACCACTTGAGAAACCTATTACAAACGAACCAATTTCAAATCATAACTATGGATCTAATTCTTTGATATGTTACAAGTGATTTAATACGTTAGTGAAGTCTGTGTATGTGTGTGTGTGTGTGTGTTGAGAGGGAATTTGGGCAGCGTAACGACACTCAGAGAATAATAAATCACATATATTTTTAATTAACATCTGCATACAGACTATATATAGAAGATGAATCCCATTCATTATACATGCCATAACGAATTGGGGTCATTCCTCTCCAATCCCTAACTTAGCTTAATAGTATAGCAAATAACTCATTCGCTATACCTCATTCGTTGACATTCCATAACGAATGGTACACTAATAATAACAATTAGGCTCATTCGTTAAACGTCCTTAACGAATGGCCGTTAAATATAACGTATAGGTTCATTCGTTAAACAAATGACTATATAAATACACGAATGGAGTGGTAATTACCAAAATGCCATTTTATATAATTAAAGATAAATTATATGTTAAACAAAAAACGAGACGACTAAGTAATGCACTAACATGGATGTTTTGAGTAATTAATGAATGCACACCAGTGTTGTATCTTATGTATCCTAAAGTTCGAAGTTGATTTTCGATAGCTAGGTGTGTTAAAATTTGGAAATCAACGGATCGAGGATTGAAGATAAAATAACAAGAACCCTACGGGCGAAGGTAAGTGAACTTACCATGCCTTAGTAAACTTCTTATTATTTGATGTTATGGTGGGGTTTTGGTATTATAAAGACCTTATGCAAGTATTCTAAGTGGCTGCCAAAGAGAGAATTTGATTATATTTTATACGAGATGGTGGAATTGAATATAAATAATAAGATTATTACATTTTATAATCTGGGGCTAACGAGGTCTGCCTACACTATGATCGGAGAAGGTAACACCGACTTAGTTTGTTACACTGGCCATGGTCTGTGCCATTGGCACATGGTTCGCTCTAAGCCCCATGATTTTATATTTGGAACGTTTCATACCAAAAAGCGGTACAAATACAGTCCAGGTACGCTCTGGATTGTGATTCCGATTATGAAAATGATGTTCTAGAAAAATAGGTCAATTGGATGAGAATGGGTGAAAATTGGATCAAATCGCCCAAGTGGAATGAGTTCTTACCTCGATTAGAACCCAAATCGGACCATTTTTGTGCTAAGGATTACTTACAACCGTGACGCTTGAATATTGAAGGAGAACAGGAAGAATATAATGAACATGCTGGTGCCAGGGTTTAATTAAGTTTAGGTTTATTATCATTTAACCCCCTCCATCTTCACTAGTTTATATTAGGTTTCCCAATATGTAAATTAATACGTAAAAAGTATAAAATTAACATTATATATATATGTATGTATATGATATTTGAAAAATTTCTTGCATCGTACCACATTATATGGTACGTTGTACCAGAGCGATCCGAAATAAGCCTACCCCCAATCGTACAGAATTTTAAAGACCTAGCGAATTGCGATCCTGGTCTACGTTCCCATACCGGAGCGTACCACAAACCATGTGACTATTGTTTATGATATGTTGCTTGATATGCATCATCCTGTGTCGACCGACGTAGTACATCACGATCGGTGCAGGCTACACCCGGTTCCTTTTTTATGGTTTATTCAATGTTAAATAGTCCAGTTTAATATGATTATACCGATGCTTATAATATATAATGGCGTTTAGGTAAAGCTCTGGGGTGGATAAGTCCGTGTTCAAGTTCTCGGATCGGGTTGGATGAAGATATTGTTTTAGATGTCTAACAAATACTTTATATATAATCTCGGGTTTCCTAAAATATCGACAAATCTTTTGTATTGTATTCGTTAAATGATGAACAAATGGTTAGAAGATGAATCATAAAAGGTTGAATATTTTTATTTCTCAAGGCATTTTAGCGACTCGATTTTGTTTTTACTAGATTTGGGTGTAACACAATAGAATTATTATTACTAGTTGTGTAGATTATTTAATTTGTTGTTTTCCTTTCGACAAGTTGTATTTGAGTTAAATGAATGAAATGGATTAATTAATTATTGTCACTTAATAGTGTCTTGTGCAATTGATACAATCATAGTCGCATCCCGACATATTCCGCCCTCTTTTGGTCGGGGTAGGACACATGTTGTGAGATGTCTTTTGAGCTTAGCGGCATGCCTCTTCATAGTTTGAAAGTCATCTAAGGTTCCTAAGTTATTCAAAGGAGAGCTGGAAGATTTTATGAAGCTTTGAGGTTTCCTAGCTTCCATTCTTGACATACTATTTGTGTCGTTATAAAAAATGGAAGGAGAGAAAATGACGGCTTCTACTGTTAATTGTTGGGACGTTTTTGACAGATATGGAAGAGTAGGTGTGATGATGCTCACCCTAACAACTAGCAAGGTAGTTTCATCCTCACCCTCCGTTTTTCCCACTTAAATCAGGATTTGAATTTCAAATCCCTTAATGTAAGAGATGAATATTAAAATCCAAATTACCCCTTAACTTTTTTCCCAAAAATCCTCTAGTTTTTCCTCTGAACTACGACGATTTAATCATTTTTTTGAATTTAATGGTCAGTACTGCTTTTGCCACTTTGTCTTTTGTTTTTTTCTTTTGATGGGCTCCAAACATGACCTGGCGATCCAGTTCTCGGCATTGTCTCAGTTAAAGCTTGATTGATTTTTCCATGAATACAACACTGGTCATTCTTTTGAACTGGTGCTTCATGATAGCAAATCTTTGGTGAAAAAGTGTTTGAAAAGTAAGTTGCTATGTACACTCTTCAATTTGATCAATCTGACCTTCGTTTCCCAATTAAGTTTTTTCTTAGCTTCATTGAATATTATAGTTTGGTACCCGGACAATTAGCACTTGTAGACTTTTCTAAAATCATGCACTTTGGAATAATGTGTCAAGCTTTAGGTTATGAGCCTACCTTGTTATTTGTTAATGTTTCATCATTTGTTTCAATTGGCAAAAAATGGTAAATGGTTCACCATTTAAAAGACTCGATGCGAATTTGGTTTGATTTCGAGCGCCACCAGTTTTACTCCTCCTAGAAAGATTGTTTCTTTTTTGTCTCTGTTGGTGTATTTTGGTGTGCCATTACTTCATAGGTTTATTTTTTGTCTTTTCTGTAATAAACGTTATGTTTTGTTTTATGTTTTATAGTTAAATGGCTTAGTGATTAGCGAAGTTAAGGTTTAAGAGATATTAAGATAAATTCTCTTATTATGTAACATGCGAAGATATGTGTTACATAAACTTATCTTCGGACTAGGGTTTAAGGTTGTTTATTCCATCCTTTTGAACTTGTGAAGTGCTTTACCGTGTATTGATTAATACTGAGATATTATCCAATAAAAGTGAGTGTTTGCTACAACTCTTGTTGGTGTGTTCTTGTTATTTTTTAATACTCATAAACCAAATACTTAGGGGTTTCCACACCCTTTGTGTTTGTGATATGTCATGTAGGATCCATTCCAGGGACCTATAATTGGTATCAGAGCATTTTCTCTCAATTGTGTGGTTCTGGACTATCACACGAGTATTATAACTGAAATAACGACTTTTGCTCTAGTTTGACGTTCGGTTATACAGAAAACAAATTCCATAGCCAACCCTCACTCAAAAAACACCCCTGAAAAGCCCTACACTCAAAACACAGCCGAAAGAAATGAAAAACAAAGCTTTCCGGCCATCACAGCGAAGTTGTTGCTAGGGTATTTGGCGAAGTTACAAGCTAGGTGAAGGTGTCCAAGGAAAGTTAACGTAGGTGAAGTTAACTCCTACATTTGACCTTAGCAAAGTTGACTTTTACATTTGACCAAGCGAAGTTGACCATTCTGTTTGACCAGGCGCTTACTTTCTGGATAATTAGAACTTAACGAACAGTTAGTTTAAAAAATAAGAAAAATAATAAATAAAATAAATAAAATTTTCTAATCATGTCATCTATGAGTATTTTAGAAGTGGTTAAAACGGAAGTAGAGTGTGGTTCTAGTACTAAAGCTCCCAAATTGCTTAAAGAAACCGACTTCGTGCAATAGAAATATAGGATCGAACAATATACAAAATGGCAAGATGCCAAGATGTGGGTGTGTATTCAAGATGGTTACATACAACCCATAACCACATTTGAAGGAAGAGAACAGCTGAAGAAGTACAATCAGATCAAAGAGGATGAGAAGAAAATATATGAGGTTGAAAGCAAGGCTCTAGTTGCGATAACCATGGCATTACTGTAGGAGATCCTTCATACTTTCAGAAAATATAAGACTGCTAGGGATATGTGGGATGCGTTGGAAAGTAGATTTGAAGGAAATGTCACTATTAGAAATTCAAAGACAAAATTGCTAAAGACTCAATTTTCGGTTTTCAAATGTTTGAATAATAAGATATTGGATGACGTCATCACTCGATATTACCATCTCACGACTGAACTTGATAATTTTAACCTAAATATTTTCGAAATAGAAAAGGTTAAAAAGCTTCTTGATGCAGTTCTGCCAAATGGAAAATGTACACAGTAATGATCTGAGATACCAAGAACTTTGACGCGTATGAACTGGAGGATGTGGTTAACAGACTTAGATGTTATGAGTTGAACATGAAGAGTGTAGGAACATTGACTGATCATATCTTTAGGTTCAAGCTTTAAGTCTGTAGCATATTAGTCTGGAAATAGTAATAAAACAGGAAGTCCACAAATTGGAATAAATTCAGATGGTAAAATTTATTTTGTAGCGGGTAGAAGTACACCATCAAAAAGTCAGAGAAGTTCCATTGGGTCTACGGGTAGTCTTCAAAGCGTTAACTACTCATTTATGCCAACGAGTGTAAAGTTAGTTGAGCAACAGTTTGCCTTTTATGCTTCATTTCTAGCATGTTATGAAAACTACATCATAGGAAAGATTGTGGATCCTACTACATTAGTTGAAGACTATTATGAGACTGATGCTGATGACTTAGAAGAAATGGACTTACATTGGTAGATGGAAGTGATCAGTAAGAAGAGTGAAGAGGTTTATGAACACGAATGGGAGGAAGTTTGTAGGAAAAAGTCCGAGTTTTGATAAATCTAAAGTGGGGTGATATAATTGTCAAAAGTATGGAAACTTTGCTCGAGAGTGCACAAATGAAAGAACTGAAATACGCACAATCGGGAAATTAGTTTGGTCGTAGATTAGACGTGAAGGCCTCATTGCACTTTTTTTTATAGATATTCACGATATGTTTCCTATAGTAACTGAGCTCATGAATTACGACCAACAAACAGTAAGAGACGCAAGGTATATTGGTCAAGGTTTCATGATTACCTGATCACACCTGAATCGTTTACGTGTAACTATTCAATACCCCTACGAAATATTGATCACATACGACAGTTTCGATGGCCGAATCCACTTTGAATTTGATAAATGCATTTCTTGTGAAGTATATGTTCGTGTATGTCCTATATATCTGACCTTTGTTGATTGGAAATTAGAAACTAGTATTAGAAAGAAACGACTGCTTAATTACAGTATTGATTTCAGAATATGTATCTTGTGTTCTAATTGCGTTGAGTATTGTCCAACAAATTTTTTATCAATGACTGAAGAATATGAACTTTCTACTTATGATCATCACGAATTGAATTATAATCAAATTGCTTTGGTTCGGTTACCAATGTCAATAATTGACAATTACACAATTAGAACAATTTAAAATTTTCCTGAAATAAAAACTTAAGAACTCATTTTGATCTAAAAGAATGAAGGTTTTTGTTAGGTGTATAATTACAATTATATTCATAATTATATTGATTAGGATTATGTGGCGATTATTGTGTTTTAATTTATATTAAAATGAAAAATGTATATCTTTTCTATAGTCTATATTGATGATTAATGATTTGAAAATTGATTATTTGAAAATATATAGATTCAGATTACTAATTCAATAGATTAGGCCAATAATTACATCTACATCAATCTGTATCCATGAAAATGAAATTTTTCAAATTGAATAATTAAGAACTATTATAAAATAGAAAAAAGTGCAGTTACTTCTTTTTTCCTGACAGAGTTAATAAAGTTACGCAAGATTTTGATTTATTTATCCCTAATATATAACTGATTTACCTGGACTAATACATGATTTTCTTTTAGTCTTTCTGGGATTAGGTCTTATATTAGGGGGGCGGGGAGTAATGTTACTTGCCAATCCCATTTATTCTGCCTTTTCATTCGGATTTGTTTTTCTTTGTATATCGTTATTCTACATTCTATCGAATTCCCATTTTATAGCTGCTGCGCAGCTCCTTATTTACGTAGTAGCCATAAGTGTTTTAATCATTTTTGTTGTGATGTTCATAAATGGTTCAGAATATTCCAAATATTTTCGTCCTTGGACCGTGGGAGGTGGAGTAACTTCTGTGGTATGTACAAGTCTTTTTGTCTCACTAATTACTACTATTCTAGATACGTCATGGTACGGGATTATTTGGACTACAAAACAAACCAGATTTTAGAGCAAGATCTAATAAGTAATAGTCAACAAATTGGGATTCATTTACAACAAATTTTTTTCTTCTCTTTGAATTTATTTTAGTAATTCTTTTGGTTGCGTTAATCGGCGCAATTGTTGTAGCTTGTTATGAGCTATCACATGTCTTTCCTTTTTTCTATTGGAAAAATCTTGTTATGAGCTATCACATGTCTTTCGTTTTTTCTATTTGATTTTGTATGTAAAATATAAATTATTTATTAGTTCAATCTATTCTCAATATATTACTCTGTTGCGTTACTCATTATATTCTAGTCAATCCAATTGGTTAAATTGTTGTTCATATTGAAATGAATCGAGTTTGTTAGTGAAAAATGTCTAATGCTAGGTGTTGTAGGGTTAAACGAGCTGAAATTGTCAAATTTGTTTGTTAAGGGCATATTAGTCATGGTTACCATCGTATAAGACTTATACGGCGTATAAGTCTTATAAGCTGCAAGACTTACATGCCCATAGGCACACTTGTATATATATGCTTGATTTTGTCATATTTTGTAATCTTCAGGTGAAAAATTATCACATGTACTCTCTAACATTGTTATATGCAATAGTAATAATTACTTTGAGTTGATATGTGTTTGATTACCTTGCTATTTGTTTCCGCCTTATAGCTTATTATAGTGACACAACGTATTCGGTCCGTATCATATTGCACCTACATGTATACATTGACATTTTATGATCCGACAACCGGTCTTTCAAGTGGTATAAGAACACTAGGCTCGTGTTTACTACCAAATTAAACACATTAACTCGTTTCAAGTTGAAAATTTGCAAGTCAAACTTATCAACGGAACTTATTTCTTCAATTAAACACTCAAATGTGGTTCAAATTCAAATTCAACCTAAGATTCATGTTCGTAAACACCTTGTGATCATTCTGCAAGAGTCAAACCTCAGATTCAATCAGATTCTTCAAGATTCAGATCATGATCGGTTCTTAGATACTTATAGCGTATAAGTTTTGATGATAAACATATATGTTTCTTAATCAGCATAGATGTCATCTTCACCGTATAAGTATGATCTGCGTATAAGTTCAAGTTAAAGAGTATAAGTATTAACACGTATAAGTTTTATAATAGCGTTTAAGACTTATACGTCGTATAACTTTAGTACTGCATATAAGAATTACATGCTCTAACTACTTATACGCGTTATTAGTTACACGTTAACAAACTTATACACTGTATATACTGTTTCTCTTGGTTTATGTGCAATTATGGAGGAAATGAGTGCTTTCTTGTCACAACCTTCGGCATTACTTCAAAACATCAATCTAGAGAATGAGATGGGCACTCTACTAACCCACATAAGCTTTTGAGAATGGAGGATTATCCGACTAGGGCGGATAAATTTGAGACATATGTGCAAGCTGTTAATTACGATGCATGGGAAGCGGTCGAAGTGGAGTTCATCATTCTACGCAACGAGAACGGTACCAGCTACCGTTTATCCCAGATCCCGGAGGGTGATAGAGCCAGATTTCTCCGAGAAAGTAAAATGATGATTTATTTTTCAACAATCTATTAAGTCCAAGATTTTACAACTGTTACAGCATAACGGCTCGTGATACTTGATCTGTGAAGCTTTACTTAACAAGGAAAGAGGGAATCCATATATGAGGAAGTCTAAAATGGCCTTGTTGAAAAAGGAATGATATCTTCACCATGGTCAAAGGAGAAACAATGGCACAATTAATTGAGAGGTATTGCCATCTGATTAATGAAATGTAGAGATTGGGTATTCAGACGCTAGAATATGAGTATATTGATAAACCTGTTGACTCTCTATCGGACAAATGGGAGAAATTTATCATGATTCAACAGTCAATCTCAATTGCATACGCCAGGTTGACTCTCGCTCAATTTATTGAAAAATTAGAAGCCCAAGAGCTCGAAGTCCTCAAGAAGCAGAAAATGAAGAGTACAACGGTAACTCAAGATATCGGGTTAAACTTCAATTCATCACAATATGTGGTGGTTCCTAGCCCGAAAATTCAAAGTGCTTTTGTCACTAACAGTAGTTGTGGTGGTAGTTCTCAATCAAGCCAATTTCAATCAACTAACATACCACACTACACAAGAAACTACGTTGTAACCAACTCTTCTTTTGATCAATCTTCAAAACCCATGTTTCTATCATCCGATGTTATGCAATGCAACATAGCTGTTAACATCAAGAACATCAATGGACTTACTGTAGAGAATGTTCAAGAACATATGGATTTTCTAGGATCCGTCCTCGAGTCATATGAATGTTTAATCGTAGGTCGAGTTGGAAATTATAACATGAAAAATGAGTATTATGATCAAATCGATCCAAAAGAGATGAAGATGTTGGATATTTGTTGGTGAATGGCTAGTGTTGTCAGAAGAGCTCAAATATTTAGGGAAATTACTAGAAACAATTGTCTTAATGGGACGACTTCCAAACTAGGATTGGGCAAGTCAAAGGTCCGATGTTTCGATGTAAGGAGAAAGGGCATTTTAAGAGGGAATGCAATAACCTAGAAGTTGGTGAAAATAGTCCTAATCCTTTTGGTAGGGACTACAATAGACAGGCTATTTATCATCAAAGCTCTCCAGCACTAGCTGAATCAGCAAAGAAACCTGAGACCTCGTTATCAAAAGCTTGTCACGCATAACTGGATGAAGGTTTCAACTGGACCTCTATCGTTCACAGGGAAAATGTAGCTGAGGTAATTTGTAAGGATCAACAAGCTGGAGAACAGGTAAATGTTGTGAATGCAGGTGAAACAATGGAAGATGTGGAAAATGATGTTGATGTTTGAACCTCAGTTAACCCTTACTAACACAAATCTCAGATCTGAGTTTTATATAATTAACATATAATATGGATCTAGTTCGTAATTGCCATTGATCTATAGTTAATACGTTATCTACATATATATGTATTAGTTGTATGTATGTGAATAAGATTAATATGAAGATTGAGAGAGATTCGGGCAGAGGTTTGTTAATTAACTCTCAAAACTATATATTAATCTGTGAACAGTTTTCACTATAAATAGACGATGGACATAGTGCGTTAAGATCCCCTAACGAACTAATGGCCAATTCGTTACATACATTAAAAGCAAAATAACTTAACGAATCACCCCCTGATTCGTTAAACATCCTTAACGAATTAGGAGGGATAAAGCTTTAGATATAGTTCGCTAAACATCCTTAGCGAACTAGACATTACATTAACGAACTACAAGATAAATTAATTGTTTATTACATAAACTAAAATGATAAATACGTTAATAATAAATACAAAGACTCGAGACGCAAAACCGTGCACTAAAATACACCCCCTCGTCTTGAGCTCATTCTCTTTAAATTACTTAAAGCGCTTGGTCTGCCAATCCCTGCAGCTATGAATTCCGTTCTCATAACATACACGCACAACACGTTGGAACTGCATAGCCAGGTCATAGTCTTCATTGCGCTTGATCAATATTTTATTCTTGTGTAGCACATCATTGTCAGTCCCTTTTAAGTCAAGATTTGACCCAAGACTGATCAGATTGAAGATTGGAATCTTCTCAACCTCCTCAGAAATGACTATGTATGGAACCGGGCACACCTTAGACTTCCGAGCAAGCTTTTACTTAGCCAGGTACGATATCTTGTCTATCGGGCAGGGTTACCTTCTTGAAGTCTTCTTTAGTGGATATCTGGGCAGGGTTTGCAAATTAGTGTATTACCGAGCAAGGTTCACTAGTTTATGCAATTCCGGGCAAGGATCACTTTATTAAGCAAGTATGTTCTTCATAGCCAAGTAAAGCTCACTCCCGAGTAAGCTTTGGGCTAACCAAGCTCATGAAGCCAAGTGATTGGAAGACCGGGCAAGGTATTCATTAATAAGTATGGTCCAAATAGGCTTGATGTTTTAATGGAATATCTCTAAGTAACATCGGGCAAGGTTCAACTCAAGCAAGGAACAGTGCTACCAAGTACACTTTGCTAATAAGCTATTCTCTAGCAAAGGGTTGAAGGGACCATTGAAGAACAAGGTTGCTCGTAAGGATTTGTCGGGAAAAGTCTGGAAAAGTCAAGAAGATTGAAGTCTACCCGGTGAGTATTTTACTTAGTAAAATACTCTTCAAGTAAAGTCTACCCGGAAACTCATCCCTAGCACACTTCTATGTTACCAAGTAATGAAGGATGACAGAGCACACAGTCTACTCAGAAAATGAATATTGTTGCAGAGCCTACCCGGAAGACTTGTTTTACACTTAGGATTAATTCTGAATATGTAATTTGAATATGTTATAGTATTTAGGGTTTCTAGAAGGAATGACAGCTGTCCAAGGGTGTCAGGCCTATAAATGGAATAATTAGGGCACAACTGAATAAGACAGAAAATAAGGCAGACAGACTCATTTAATTTCAAAAGAATATTTGAGTGTGACGGCTGTCTTAGAATATTACGGACAATAACTTTTCTTCAAGAAACACTAAATCGATTATCCTTTTGTATAATTAACTTTTTATGAATGGAAATCTTTTGAGTGAATCTTGTGTGTGTTAGTTACCTTTGATTACTAATAGCAACTACCCTGTTTATTATTGATTCCGCCTTTAATAAACAGTAATCTTTTTAAATATAGCAACCCGTCATTAACTCTCTTGTTGACACATTTATTTGTGTGAGTTATGACATGATTTGAGTAAGATCCAGCTGAAATCGGGGACCTAACAAGTGGTATCAGAGCTGGTTGCTGCTATTTTAGTAAGATTCTTGTTGCTGTTTGAAGATTTGAAGGAAGATGACGTAAGCAGACAACTGTTCCATTGAAGGGTGACGTCAACAGCTTTGTTTTTCATTTTTCTTCCAGATCTACAATCTATTGGTGTTTTCTCTTCCTTACTTCAATTAAAGATTTAATCTTTATTTATAAATCTTGCTCTAATCATATCAGACATATCAGATCTGAACAACCTGTTTTCAGATCTGATTATTTTGAAACTCTGTTTTTACAAAGAAACTGATTTTGATTCTTTCAAAAATGTCTGGATATGAGGAACAAGAAGTGTCTACTCACAAGATTCCAAGATTGTATGGACAGGAAAACTTTACCAAGTGGAAAGTACTCTTTGAAGCAGCCGTATGCTATCATGATGTGGGTATGTGGAATTCAATCAAGAATGGACCATGGGACAACAATGAAGGTGCAAATGCAAATGCAACTATTGTTGTGCGTGAAAGATTGAGAAAGATAGATGACATGACCTTAGCTATGATTAAGCTAGGACTGTCTTGGGATATGTTAACCAACCTGGCACATCATACAACTGCCAAGGCAATGTATGATGCCATCCTTGAGATGTATGAGGGGAATACTGAGCTGAACAACATAAAGAAGCAAAGATTGAAGCAAAAATTGTAAAGGTTCAAGTATAAGGATGGAGAAAGATTGAAATCTATTCTAGAATGATTTCTAGCTCTTGTGAATGAGTTGAGGACAACTGATTATGTCATGACTGATTTTGACCTGAATACTAAGCTGCTCAACTCAATGCATAAGGAATGGTACACTGCCTGCAAATTCATCCTTCAAAAGCCCAATTTCAATGAGTTAAAGGTAGATGATGTGGTATGATTCCTTCAGGCTGCAGAAATAGAAATGATTGAGAATGAAATGATCAAAAAGGAGAAGCCATGTTTTCAAGTAACCAATGCTCTCATTGCACCTATGGGGAACTTGTCAACCAAAAACCAACAACAGATTCCCATCATTGAAGAACCAAATGAGCATGGTGTTGATACACCTATGTTGGTGGTAATGGAAGTCATGGATCAGATTATCATGGTTTGCTATCAATGTTCACTGAATCTTATAATGCTTTTGTTGTAAAGAACATGGTTCATACAAGCATTGTTCAAGATGATTTGGAGCAAATTGATGCAGATGATTTGGAAGACATGGATTTGAAATGGCAAGCAGCCATGTTGGCACTCAGAAGCAAAAGGCTATATAACAGGACTGGTAGATCTCTTCTATCAGGGCCAAATGAAAGGATTGGGTTTGACAAGTCAAGGGCCATCTGTTACAACTGCCAACAGCCAGGTCATTTTACTAGAGAATGCTACATGCCAAGGAACTATCAAGTGAATCAATTTCAAAATCAACCAAGAAACCAGCAGCATCAACAACAGTTTCAACAGACTCAGCCAAGGAACAACTTCAATAACAACAACTCTAACAATTATAACCCCAACTTCAATAACCACAACTTCAAAAAATTCCAACAGCCTCCAATGAACAATAATCAACAAGTTGTGCCACAGAATCAATTCTTTCAAAGGAACAACAATCAGAATCTTCAAATTGTTCCAAACAATTCAGTTCCAACCAACCAAAATCAACCCAGAAATCAAGGAAATGTGGCTGTAACTTCACAGCATGAGGGTAATTTTGATTGGAGTAATAATGAATAAGACATAGCATCTGACATCAAGAGGGTAAATGTGGCATTTATGGCATTAATTGAGAAAGAAGTTGGATCATCATCTCAGGTACACTCTGCTCCTACTGTTGATTTAAATGAAATTATCAATGAATTGAAGAAAAAAGTAGGCAAGCTGGAAAGTGAGTGTTTTAGGAAACAAAGTATTATCAATGGGTATGAGTCTAGTGAACTGATCAGTGAAGAAAAGATCAAAAGCTTGGAAGATGAATGCATGATCAGTTATAGAAATCAAACCAGATACATCACTAAGATTGATTGGCTAAAGAAGATGATTGTTGAAGAGGAGATGCTGAACACAAAATTGCAAGTTGAGAATTAATTTCTGAAGAACTTGGTCTCTACAGGAAACATCTGTGGTATTCTAAACTAAGTAAGTGAAAAAGACAGATATAAAGCTTTTCCACCACCCTTCAACAACAACTTTATGCCAAAAGTTGATAAAGAGAAAAGAGATGCATACCTGCAACAGTTCAGAGATGTCTTTCAAGATAAAGAAGAATTTGTTGATTTATACAGAAATGTAGAAGTAGATGCAGAAGGTGAGATTGTGGTTAAGGAAGAAGTAAAGGAAGAAAACTCAATTGGAATTCAAGTCTCTGAAGATGACTTTGACTCTGTTGATTTGAATCAAGATGATTTAAGTGATTTGAGTGATCATGTCACTGATGAGGAAATCAAAGCTGCTGAAAGAGGAAGAAGACACAAGAAACTAGAGTCAATTGACAAACTTCCTATGTATCCACCAGTAACATCAAAAATGAAGAAACAGAATGATAAAATGAAAAGAGAACATGTTTCTTTTGACATTTGTGAAAGGAAAAAGGTGAGCTACAATGCAGTCAAGCCACCAAGCAAGGCTGTGTTGGAAAGGATAAAACAAAACAAAAACAAGAGAGTAACTGAAGAAGTTGATGCAGAAAATTTTATCCTTGGTTATATAATCTTTTCCAGTCATGAAGTGCTTGATGTTGGAGAAGTGGAAACCATGGAAGAACATGAGAAAAGACAGTCAAGGCATAGAGAAAGCAGTGATGAGGAACCTATGATTATGGAGAAAATTGTCTTTGTTAAAAGCAATGTTGAAAGGCAAGACATCAAAATTGAAGAATCAAAAGACTCTTCTCTATTGATTTTGATAGTTTAAAGAATCAAAAGTCTCTTCAAGTCACCTAAACCAAGTGAAAGATTCAAGAAACCTAAAGAAAATGAGATATTCAAAGGAAAGGTTTGGTGCAAAAAGTGTGATGAATATGGTCACCACACAGATTCATGTAATGAAAGATTCAAATTCAAACCTTTTCATGTCCTAAATAAAACAAAGTATGGCCAAGACTTTTTTCAGTACAAGCAAAAGTATGAAGCATACATGGGAAAAGGAAAGGTGTGTGAAAATGAAACCACAAAGAAAGATGAGTTGAAATCAGCTGAAGAGACAAGAAGTGAGAAGAAAACTTAAGTCAAATCAGAGAAACAAGTGACTAAATTAGTAAGAAGAAGTATGTCTTCTAAGAAGCATGAGAAATCTGTCAAGAAGAACTTTCAACCTTTGAGAATCATCCCCAAACAAGATACACAATCAATCAAGTCTGATAATTCTCAAGGTTCACCTACTAACAGAAAGACAAGAAACAAAGGTGTCTTTTCAAGAAAGAAATCAACTGAACTGACATGTGATAAAAAGTGCTTGTTAAAACATGGACATGAACCAGAAGGATTTCTTTGGAAACCCAAGGATGAGACTAAAGTGGAAAGAATTGCTGATGTAAGAAAAGACTCAGAAAAGAAAGATTATGTAATTCAAGAACATGACAATGCATCAGAAGAATCACAAATCTCAACCTCATCTTGTAAAAAACTCCAAGAGAGTGTGGATATGAAACAGATAACTCAGACAACCTTGAGTTGACTCATGAAGATACTGAACCAAAAACACTCACTTATAGTGCATCCACTGAAATTGAAACTGATGAGTTGCAAGTTGAAATGACTTGCACTTCATCACCTAACTAATCAAACATTTTCTTTTGTGCAGGAACAGTCCACTCCACTAAATGACATATGGTACATGGATAGTGGATGTTCTAGGCACATGACTTGTGACAGGAGGTCACTAGTTAATTATGAAGAAAAGTTTGAAGGTCCTGTGGCATTTGGAAGTGATGAAAATGGTTGAAAGATAGTGGGGAAGGAATTTTAACAAATGGAAAAGTTTCATTTGATAATGTGTTTCATGTTGAAGGTTTACAATACAATTTGCTAAGCATATCACAAATGTGTGATAAGGGATACAAAGTTGGTTTTGAAGACTCACACTGTTTCGTCTTAAAACCTGAATTTGTAATCCCACCCGAAACGATTATGATGATGGCACCTAGAAATGGCAACCTATATGAGCTCAACATGAAGGAAGCTGTTTCAAGGGGTGGTACATGTTTTGTTTCCAAAGCCACTGAAAATGAGTCAAAATTGTGGAACAAGAAACTATGTCATGTGAATCTGAAGAATATGAACAAACTTGTTAAGGGTGAGCATGTCATTGGCTTACCTACAAGAGAGTTCAAACTGGAAGAACATTGCAGTTCATGTCAAAAGGGCAAATAACACAAGTCAACTCATAAGTCAAAGCTCATCAGTTCAATTGATCAAGTACTTGAACTACTTCACATGGATCTTTTTGCTCCTGTGAGTGTACCAAGTATTGGAAAGAAAAGATATTGTCTTGTGATCATTGATGACTACTCAAGATATACTTGGGTTTATTTCCTGAGTACAAAGGATGAGACTGCAAAATTGATTAAGGGCTGTGTGACAATGATTGAGAACAAACTGAATAAGAAAGTTAAAACAATGAGAAGTGACAATGGTAAAGAGTTCAAAAATGGTGTCATGGAAGAATTTAGCACAGAAAAGGGAATATTTCAACAATTCACAACTCCTAGAACTCCTGAACAAAATGGTGTTACAGAAAGAAGAAATAGAACACTTATTGAAGCTGCAAGAACCATGATAGCATATGCAAATTTACCAGTGCATTTTGGGACTATTTACCAGCTGCAAGAACAGGGTACTTGTTAACAAAAGGCATAACAAGAAACCATATGAAATTTTCCACAATAGAAAGCCTTATATCAAGTTTTTCAAGCCCTTTGGATGCAAATGTTTTCTTCTGAACACAAGGGACTATTTAAACAAGTTTCAAACTAAATCATTGGATTGTTTCTTTGTTGGATATTCAACACACTCAAAATCCTACAGAGTATATGTGAAAGACCATTTGAGTGTTATTGAATCATCTTACATCATCTTTAATGAGAACAGTTCAACACAGTTGATGGTGCAGCATGGCTGTTTAATCATGAAAAATTGTTAAGGTCTTTCAAGATTTATCCTGAAGACTTTGATGACTCATTCTACAAGACCAGTGTATTTGAAGAGAAAAAGAAGAAAACATTGGACTTAGAAGGGTTATTGAAGAAGGCTGCTAGCAAAGAAAAGGAGTATACATTTATCAAGGGTATCTCAAATGACATTGTTGACCAAGAACAAGATCATACAGATCTCAATCAAGACAATCAAGAAGTAGAGAGTGATCAAGTTCAGACTGAGGAGAACCCAAGCAACCATTCAAATGAAGAAGATGTGACTACTTCAAGATTTCAACATTTGTTTGAAAGCTTGAATATTGGAAACAATGGTGCATCTACCTCAAGTCAGAACAATGAAGAAGCACCAGAGTTTCATGATGCTGAAACAGAATTGATCATTGAAGAACCAGATCTCAATGAATCAAATATTGACTCAAATATATCTGCAGATATGATAGTTCAAACCCCTTATGTTGAAAAGAATTATCCCTCTTAAAACATCATTGGGGATATAAATGAAAGAGTTACTAGAAGCCATTCTTAAATTGCGAACATCTGTTTATGTTACTGCTTTCTATCCCAAATAGAACCAAAGAACATTTTTCAAACACTAAAGGACAACAGTTGGGTGAAGGCAACGCAGGAAGAATTGACACAATTCTGAGATCTCCATGTTTGGGATCAGGTTGACAGGCCAAGAAACAGGTCAACAATTGGCACAAAATGGGTCTTCAGAAACAAAACGGATGAGAGGGGTTTGGTGATTAAGAATAAAGCTAGGCTTGTGGCACTGGGATGCCTTCAAGAGGAAGGAATAGACTTTGAGGAAGTCTTTGCACATGTGGCAAGATTGAAGCTATAAGGATTTTCCTTGCATATGCTGCCTCAAAGAACATTTGGGTGTTCCAGCTTGATGTAAAGTCTGCATTTCTAAATGGAAAGATTGATGAAGAGGTGTATGTTGCTCAACCTCCAGGTTTTGAGGATCCAATATATCCAAAAAGGGTGTATAAGTTAAACAAATCCCTTTATGGATTGCATTAGGCTCCTAGAGCATGGTATGATGAGCTGTCAAATCATCTTCTTGAAAATGGTTTACAAAGAGGAGCCATTGACAAGACTCTCTTCTGCAAAAGAAAGGGATCAGATTTGGTACTGTTACAAGTCTATGTGGATGATATCATCTTTGGTTCAACAAATGAACAAATGTGTATGGATTTTGAAGAGGTAATGAAGTCCAAGTACAACATGAGCTCTATGGGGGAAATGAACTTCTTTCTGGGACTTCAAGTTCAACAAAAGGCTAACGGAATATTCATTCACCAAACTAAATATGTGCAGGACATTTTGAACAAATTCAAATGTCATGAATACAAAACAGCTTCAACTCCAATGGACACCAAAGAAAAGACGATTGCTGATGAACAGGGGGAGCATGTAGATGAACATGAATATAGAGCCAAAATTGGATCCCTTATGTACCTAACTGCTACAAGACCTGACAATATGTATGCTGCGTGTGTCTATGCAAGATTACAAGCAAGTCCAAAAGTTTCCCACATGAATGCTGTTAAAAGAATTTTCAGATATTTGAAGGGAAGACCAGACTTAGGAATTTGGTATCCAAAGAACCAATCTTTTGAACTGATTGCTTACACAGACAGTGACTATGATGGTTGTAACATGAGCAGGAAGTCAACCTCAGGAGGATGTCAATTTTTGGGTGACAGGCTAGTGTCATGGCAATGCAAAAAGCAGACAGCTGTCTCAATCTCAACTGCAGAAGCTGAATATGTTGCTGCATCTGCCTGCTGTGCACAAGTTCTATGAATTCAGAACCAGATGCTGGATTGTGGTTTGAATTTTCTGATTACCCCTATTATCATTGATAATACTGCTGCATACTTTACTGTTAAGAATCCAGTGCAACATTCTAAAACTAAGCACATTGAAATCAGACATCACTTCATTAGATACTGTTGTGAAAAAGGTTTGATTGAAATGCAAAGATTTGATACAAGTGACAATTTGGCAAACCTGTTCACCAAACCACTTGATAGAACCAGGTTCTACTTTTTTTTGAAAGCCCTGGGAATGATCAACTCTGATGAGGTCTGATTATGATGTGTGATGAGTTGTGTGTATCTCTATGTGTAAACTGATTATATGATTAGAGGTCTCACAAACTGAATGTTGAGTTATTATGCTTGAATATGATACTTTTTCATGTTGACTGATATGTGCTCTATTTGACTTTATGTGCAAAATTAGGTATCTTTGATACTTCTGCATGTTTATTAGTTGATGTGTAGTTGTGATGTCATGATAAGTGCTCTTGATTTGAAATACTTGATTATATGCTTATCTGACATTTTTGCTTAAATGCTTGATTATGTGAATTATCTGATCACTTGATGTTATTAGGATATGCTAGACCTTGAATGATAGTTATGTCTGTTTGTCTTAACAATGTTAAGTTTGATTAAGATTTGATTATGTTGCAACTGTTTATGTCAAAATATGATTTATGTCAAAATTAAATGATAAAATGAGTTTACTAAAGAATTTTGCATAAACACTTTATTTTGGTCAAAACATGAGCAAGTTGCTAATGGTGTAGAGATATGATAATACTATTCAGTTCAAGCTTTAAAGAAGCTTAAAAGGATTTTCAATCAAAAGTCTCGAGAGTTACTTTTGATGAAAATTATGTCATTTGCTCAAGTTGGAAAGGCATATACTTGTATATGTTAATCCTGTCATCTAGTATCAGACAGATAGGATAGCCATTAACATGGAAAACTGAAGGCATTTGGGGCAATCTGTAACTTGTTTTCTATTCCTTCACTTAAAACTATGTCAATAGCTCTGACTTTGAAAGAACATATATTCACAATGTATGTTAGCTCCTGTTGACCACTTGTGGTCAAACATGATAGCCATTTACCTGCCAAGTAAGAGACACTGGGGTGATTGAATATTAAACTGAATGTTTGTGGGAAATGATAGTACATTGACTACTTAGCCAATCATATGGATTTATTAGGCTAAAAGGACTCTTAGTACAGTCATTAACATGTATGGTTGCTTTCTCATGATATGTAAAATCTAAGGTGATATAAACATAAAGAAAATGCTATAATTTATGTGGAGTTACATTGTTGTCTATGTATGTTCCTAGATAAATCTCTTCAAATGATAGGCAGAAAAGTAATTATCCAGTCATACACAAGTATGTTGGTTTTTGGTTACCCAAAATGAATCATCTTATAATGAATGACAAAGAACAAATGTGAACTATTTTATTTCAAATATTTAATCAATTAAAGTTGATAAATGTTCACATATTTTTATTGGAAAAATAAAAACATGAGGGTTAATTCTAGAACTACAAGGGTGGAGGCAATAATATAAGTCCTTTGAACATCCTGAATGAAAGGCTTGTAAGACCGATTTGCGTGGCATATAAGTCCAACGTTCAACCTCACATATGTTTGTAGCTTTGAAAAGAAATATCTTATAAATTTTCAAAAAAAAAAAAATATGTTCTATCATTAAAAGTTTTAACCAAAACTAGGGGGTCAAAGTCAAATTGGGGTGATCTGGAGAAAGCCAAATAAGCCTTGAGGATAGATAAGGAGCATCAGAACACAAAATGTGTTATCCATTAATTTTTTTGCAACTTAATTGAAACTTAATCATATCACCAAAGAAATGAAAATCATGTTAAGTCTAGACCTGTTGTTGACCTGTCTTTGTAGTCATAATAATGCTCAGAATGAAGTATTGAGAAAGCTACTTAGTCAATATGATCTCATTCTTGAGATCTTTTAAGTTTATAAAAGAAATTGTTTTGAAGAGAAACATAACTGAAATTTGATCTCTAAATGCACCATTTGCTCTTAAACTATGATCTGAAATGATACATAACTTAAAAATGTCTTTGACAAGTGGTTTAAGTCAAAAAGTGTTTTATTTTTGCCTTTAATAGGTTGAATATGTATGTTCGGGTAAGGTTTGAAGTTCTCTAACCTTTCCGGGCACAAAACAGTTGACCATGGTTGAATATGTATATTCGGGTAAGGTTTAATGTTTTATAACCTTTCCGAGTACACTTAGATGTTTTTATCTAAGTTTAATATTTTCGGGCATGCTTTGAAGTATTTGATACTTTTAGGGTAGATTTTACTAAGATTAGTCACTTTCCGGGCAAGCATGATTGCTTATGATTGAATACGTATTTTCGGGTAAGGTTTGATGCTTTATAACCTTTCCGGACACACTTAGGTACTTTTATCTAAGTTTGTCATTTTCGGGTATGATTTGATGTTTTTGAAGTTTCTCGGTTATACTAAACTGTTTAATTTATTTCCCAAGCATACCTGATGTTTGAATATGATTGTCCTAGCAAGCTTAGTGTTAACATAGGACTGTCGGGCAAGCTCTTTGAAATTTTTAGACTATAGTACACTTATGCGTTTTATGTTTAATCTATTTTCGAGCATGCTATGTGTTATTTATGTTTTTGATTGCTTTGAAATTACAAGTGTTTTCGGGCAGACTTTGTCTTCCGGGCACACTTTATATTCCGGGTACACTATTATTCCTTCAGTATACTTGGTAATTTCAAAATATGACTTTCAGAGTACATTGTCTGCTATATATCATTTCGGGCACACTTTATACTCTATGAAAGGTTATTCGGGTATACTTTGTAGAGAAGGTTGTTCGGGCACACTATACATTAGGAAGGTTGCTCGGTTATACTACACAACAAAATATACTTGATTGAATGAGTTTCTGGTTTTGATAGGGTTTATGCTAGATTGAGGTACTTAATTTATATTTGAGAAATTTATTTGGGTATCTTAATTGATTCCTAGCAAGGATGCTTATTTGATATTTTATACTAGATTATTTGTCTTGTGATTAAGTTCTCAAGAAATCTGGTATTTCGGGTAAGCTTTATTCATCTTTACTTGAATTTAAATTAATTAACTTGACCAAGGAAGGTTTGTAAGTGGAAGATGCAGGGTAAACTTTGTCAATTAATAATGAAAATTTTTCCGGGCAAAGTTTAACCTTTTAATTTTATCAGGTAAGGTTTTAAATTGGATAAGATTATTATATTTAAAACAAAATGCATTTAAAACCCACTTTCAAAAGGTATATAAGAGGGAGTTAGGGATATTTTCAACATTATTTTCCCTCTCTCTCTCTCCCCTTCCACTGCAACTGCTTACTCTCAAAGAAACCCAAACCGACTTATCGTATTCGTTTCTATTACAAACCCTAATTTTAATCAGCCCCCTAATTCCGACTCCGGAAGCAATGATAATGTGTTTTCCGATAACGATTAGACTATAATGTGCTTCGATTATGTATATGATGAATAATACTATGTTTTTGTGTTTAGGTTATTAATTTGTCGAATATCAGGTTATTAATAAAATTTCTCTCTTTCCTTTACAAATTTATAACTTGAAATTGCGTAAAGTAATGAACTTTTATGCTAATTTCACCTAAGTATGCCTTTGAACCAAAGCACAATATGTGCGCACTACTGGAGGTCACTCCTAACAATGAGCCAGTGGAGAGGATGATTACTTGGATGGCTAGATCCAGTGTGAGATTTGCTTTCACAGAATGTCGAATCGTCTACAGAAATCATTCACTAGATTTCTGGCGTTCTGCAAGACTTGTTGATGACATAAATGGGAAAAGGATCGAAGCAACTGTTGCAAGCCATGAAATACATGTAACAAAAGGGATGATAAGAAGGTGTTTGCAGTTACGTGATGATGACCATAACCATATAAATTTCAATACTGATCATTTGATGAGGATCTTTGAGCAGATGATGGGGTATCAGGGAACTGTCCATGATGGACAATTTCAAAAGGGGATATTCCCTATGTTGTATAGGTTCTTGATTCACCATGTGATACATGGGTTTGCTCCAAGAAAAGGATCATGGACTCTGATGAGTCGTGATTTAGCAAATGCTACTGTTGGTATTGTATATGATCTGCCTTTCAATTTTTCTTAGATGATATTTGATGTCATGCTTGGAAATTTGAAGAAGGCAGAAGATTATAGATTCTTGGAATACCCTAGATTCCTACAGATAATCTTTAACAGGGAATTACAAGATTTGCCCACAATTGGTATGACACCTCAGCTGCAGAATCCAGACACATATAGAAGAATTGCAAATCCGGGAAGGGCAAACAGATTCAATTCCAACACTCCATTTGAAATATTACCATGGTTGTTGAACCATGATTTGGAGATTATGTCGGTGCCTGAGTCAAGCTCAGAGGAGGAAGGAGGAGAAGATGATGTTGACGGTGATGATGATAGTTCTAAAGATGGAGATGATGATCATGATCGAAATGAAGGAGGGGCGTGAGTAGCCATGGATGATGTTGCAATGGATCAGGGGGAGCAACTTTAAGAACCTGAACAACCACCACAAACTCCACCACACCAACCATTACCAACTGACCTACCTATTCCAACACCACCACAATCATCATTACTCGTTATACCATCACTACCACACACTCCATCACAACCTCAAAACCAAACCACTCAATCACCTACCCAAACCTTAACCTTGAGCCATCCTGAAACATCAACTCATACATCTCCAACACCACAAACACCACCAACCAATAGCCAAATTCAAATAGATTCATTCATTCCAAGCCCATCTCATATACAATCACCACCCCATACACAATCACCACCACAACCCATTATCCAAACTCAAACCATAAACAAGAAAAACCTGAATATGAACCTTTCTCTACATCACCACCTACAACCCCACATACTGACACAGACCTATTCCAAAGAAATTTGGAGTTGTTGTTAGAAAATGCTGAATTAAAGAAGAGGAATGAGGAGTTGACCATGGAGAATGTAATGTTGATAGATCAGTTGGCCCGGGCCAAAATGAGAATTAAAGCCCTGGAGCAGGAGGTTGAGAAGACCTCAGCTGCCCCAAAACAGGGGGAGAATGTAAATATGCCAACTGATGCTATGGTAAGTGTTGAAACTGAGAAGGAAACAGGTGTAGAAACTGTTAATGGTTTGACATGCATCCTGAATGAATATGATGATGGTGAGGAAAGTGATGAAAGGAGATTGGAAGATGTTGATTATGAAGTAGATTCTTCTGATATAGGAGAACAAAATTATGATGTGAATGATGAAGTTGTGAATGTAGTATGAAGTGAGGAGGAGGAAGAAATGAGAAATGAAGAAGAGACTGGAAATGAGATTGAAAAGATAAATGATGAAGAGATTATAGCTACCACTGATATGATCCCTAATGTGTTAATTTAAACGTTAACTGAAGAACAGAATGATGAAAATGTTGCTGCTGAGGATCCAATTGCTGAAACTGAACAACCTGAAGGCTCCAAGAGAGTAGAGCATGATCCTGAATTAGAATCACTTGAAAAAGAAATTGATGATTATCAGCAAACTGATGAAGAGGAAGAAGTGCAGAAAAGAACGGATAAAGGCAAATAAAAAGTGACAGAAGAAGAGCCTGTTAAAGCTTATCCTGAGAAAGATATTCTGTTTAAAGATGATGCTGAAGCTGCTGCTGCTGCCAGAAGAGAACAGGAAAATATATTGAGAGAAACAAGGGAGAGGGAAATCATGGCCCGAACCCTGACTCCAAAGGAGCTGGCAGAGCAGGAAGCACTGATAACTCAGGCCAATATTGCTAAAATGATAAATGAAGATGAGGCTGATCAAGATGTGATTGAAGCTTTGATTAATATGAAAAGAGATGAGGAAGTAGACAATTCCTTAGCTGTGGTGGTTAGCATGTTCCAACCCCAAAGCCAAGCTGAAAAGAAGTCAAATGAAACAGCTGAACCTACAAATTTGAATACTGAAATGATGACTGAAAAGGATATTGGTGAGTCCATTGCCTCAATGGCTGCAAAGAAATGGGCTCAACAGATTGAAGATGACATTAGATAGAACCCAGATGAATGGGAGTGTGTAGATGACCCTAAATATGGAAAGAAATACTTAAGGAAAAAGGAAAAACAAGAATCCTCTATACCAGCTGAAGGAACTGAGTCTGCAAAGAAAGGAAGATGGGATAATCAAAATAAATACTTTGTAGAGACTCCTGATGATGAGACAAGTCCAATCAGGGCAATACCTTTGCAAACCTTAAGGCCTGAAGAACAGATGCAAAGAGTGCCAAATGTGCCAATCCCAGATCATCCACCTTCAGATGAACCCAAAATTGATGAAGTTGATGAATCAACGGAAGAAGAGGATGAGTCTGATGAATCTGATGATAATAATGACAATGATGGAAAAGGTGTTGAAGCTGCCAATGTTGAGTCCCCAAATGTGACAATGACTGATAAACAAAGGGATAACATTGAGCAGAGTTTGTTGAATGCCAAAATGAACAATCCTTTGATTATGAAGCTAAAGGCACTTGGTGTGAAATTTGAAAGCATTGCTCATATGAAAGATGATGAACTGAATAAGAGACTTGAAGAAGAAAATGACAAGATCAAAAGAGCTATGCAACAAAAGAATAGAGATGCTCAGAAACACAGAGATTATCTAAGGAAGCATGGATATTCTGAAAAAGATTTAAGCCACTTCAAGTATGACAAGCTTCAAGATCTCTACAATAGTGAAATAGAGAAGGTGATAGAAAAATGTGTCAAAGAGAATGAAAAGATTGAAAAGATGGAAACTTTGAAAAAGAAGTTTGGAGGTATGTGTGGATACCTGCTGGAGAAAGGGGTAAAGCCTGAGATAGTTGAGAACTTATCAAGGGAATCAGTGTTGGACCAGTACAATAAATTCAAAAGAAATGAAAAGATGAAGAGGTTACAAACTGAGATCTCCACTAAGCAATCTGAAACATCTGTTGAGCCTCCAACAAAGAAAATAAAGATAATGACTCTAAGGGAGAAACAGAAGATTCAAGGTGAAAAAGAAATGATTAAGGAAGTACTTGCTGCTGATACATCAGTCCCAAAGGAAGTGGAGCCTGAACCTGAAGATGAACCTATTGTTCCTTGGGAGAATGAAGAGATGATCAATATTCTCAGGGGCATAATGATTAATCAAAGTGGAATGGATGAAGCCTCTTTTGATGCATTAGAAAAGGAAGATTTGAAAAATCTTTTCTACATTTAAAAGGCTGATTGGGAAAAAGCTCTATGGGAAAGTGAAAACCCTAGAAGCTTTGTTAACAGAGTGTTTGTGCCTGCAGGATTGTCAAACAATCCTGGGATACAAAATATGATAAAAATTCTCTAGAAAGTGGCAGGACACAATATTGATGAACTTGTTCACATTCCACCTGAAATGGTAGAGTCAATCTACATAAAAACTTTCAATTTGGGGCCTAGAAAACCCATGAAGTCTATTCCTTTCAGGCCGCCAATTTCAAGAAGATATCCAAGAGGTGGAAGAGGTGGAAGAGGTGAATCTAGTAGGAGTGGATCCCAAAGAACAGAAACCATAATTAGATGTGAATCTTCCAAGACAAATCTACTATGATTCTGTTACTGAGTCTCTTAAAGTAATTATGGAAAGTAGGCAACTGAGAGACATTGTTGTGAGAAGTGATTTTTATGAATACACTCATGAACAACTGGAAAGAATGACCACACTCAATTTGTATGACTATAGAAACAGAAATAAGATGGTTGGAAGACAAATGAATGATCTCTCTAGGTTTTTAAAATATGAAGCTAACAAGGGATTCAGATTCCTAAAAGAAAAAAGAAACTGGAAAACTATCCAATTTCACAGATCAAAGAGGACTGAAAAGTTGAAGAAAATGGACATTGCCGAAAGGAACTACAAGATGAATGTCAGAGATAGGAACCCTTGTCAAACATGAATACATGCATCAGTCTTCAAAGAAGAATGACACACCCCAACTACTCAGTTCAAAAGAATGGCATCATTAGTGAGATTGATTATAAAGAAGATGTTGACCAGTATGTGCTAAGAAACTCTGAAGGAAAGGTACTAGGGATAATCAAAACAGATGAAGACTTGACTTATTTGCATGATGAAGATCTGATGGATATAAGGGATTTGGTTATTACAGAAAGTCACACTCACTACCAAATCCTTGATATTTTTAAGCTAAGAGCTGCATCAGTAATGGTTGACAGGAGACAAGCTGCCTACAATGAAAGGAAGAGACAAGATTCATAGAATAGGCTTTAATTTGTAATGTCTTCGGACAGCTTTTGAATATGTAATTGTTTATGTCATTCGAATATGTAATTTTATTTTGAATTTGATGTGTATTTTTAATCCTGTGTAAGTAACTGTAGAGGTGTTTTAGGACAGCATAGGTGTTCCAATCTAGGGGGAGATTGTTGAGTCAAGATTTGACCCAAGTCTGATCAAATTGTAGATTGGAATCTTCTCAACCTCCTCAGAAATGACTTAGTATGGAACCGGGCACACCATAGACTTCCGAGCAAGCTTTTACTTAGCCGGGTACGATATCTTGTCTATCGGGCAGGGTTACCTTCTTGAAGTCTTCTTTAGTGGATATCCGGGCAGTGTTTGCAAATTAGTGTATTACCGGGCAAGGTTCACTAGTTTATGCAATTTCGGGCAAGGATCACTTTATCAAGCAAGAATGTTCTTCATAGCCAAGTAAAGCTCACTCCCGAGTAAGCTTTAGGCTAACCAAGCTCATGAAGCCAAGTGATTGGAAGACCGGGCAAGGTATTCATTAATAAGTAATGTCCAAGTAGGCTTGATGTTTTAATGAAATATCTCTATGTAACATCGGGAAAGGTTCAACTCAAGCAAGGAACAGTGCTACCAAGCACACTTTGCTAATAATCTATTCTCAAGCAAAGGGTTGAAGGGACCATTGAAGAACAAGGTTGCTCGTAAGGGTTTTTCGGGCAAAGTCTGGCAAAGTCAAGAAGATTGAAGTCTACCCGGTGAGTATTATACTTGGTAAGATACTCTTCAAGTAAAGTCTACCCGGAAACTCATCCTGAGCACACTTCTATGTTACCAAGTAATGAAGGATGGCAGAGCACACAGTCTACTCGGAAAATGAATATTGTTGCAGAGCCTACCCGGAAGACTTGTTTTACACTTAGGATTATTTCTGAATATGTAATTTGAATATTTATATTGTTTAGGGTTTTTAGAAGGAATGACAGTTGTCCAAGGGTGTCAGGCCTATAAAAGGCATAATTAGGGCACACCTGAATAAGACGGAAAATAAGGCAGACAGACTCATTAAATTACAAAAGAATATTTGAGTGTGACGGCTGTCTTAGAATAGTACGGACAACAACTTTCCTTCAAGAAACCCTAAATCGATTATCCTTTTGTATGATTAACTTTGTACGAATGGAAATCTTTTGAGTGAATCTTGTGTGTGTTAGTTACCTTTGATTATCGATAGCAACTACCCTGTTTATTATTGATTCTGCCTTTAATAAATAGTAACCTTTCTATATATAGCAACCCGTCATTAACTCTCTTGTCGACACATTTATTTGTGTGAGTTATGACATGATTTGAGTAAGATCCAGCTGAAATCGGGGACCTGACAGTCTCGGTTAAATTAATCAACCACATCGGATCGATGATCTTGATCAGCTCGGTCTTCAAACCTGTACCAAGGACAATAACGGCCTCGCCAGTACGATTGTCATAGTACCAGCGGTTGAAAGATAACCATATGTGTTGGTTCATCATTTTCACTGGCACACGCTTCATTGTTTTCGGCGGTTTAACCTTAAGAACCAACTTCTTCAAATCTGTCCTTGGGTCAATCTCATTGAGACGCTTACGGATGGGAATCTGTGGTTTAAAGAACTTGAAACCGTGGTCCACCTCAAACAGCCGATGTTGATGAAACCAACTTGCATGTTTATCACCACCTCGATTAATAAATGGACGATACGCCAAAGTACGTACGTCGCATCTCGGTAATGAGAGAAGATCAGACATCCTTTCGTAGAACTGGACACCCTTATCCTATTTAACAATGCATACTTTCAATTCAGAATCATAAAGCCAAGAAATTATATCACATTGAACTCTCGACACGGCCTTGAAAGTAGTCTTTTGATTGGCTTTGGCGCGTGAAATGGCTTCTAGCGATTCTTTATAAACGTACCTGTGAGTATTGATAATCTTACCAACCCAGTTGTCCTGATGAGCAAACCAGCTATGAATGTCAGCCAAGGATGGATCAGCCCTAGGATCAACACTTGTCTTAACGACGTTCTTCCCCTTGGACGTCTTCTCAAGATGGTCTTCTACTTCTTTAATCATTTCTTCATTAAATACTGGAGCACCCTTATCAACATTTGTATGTTGAAACAAATCAGGGTAATCCTCAGCAGTTACATCCTCCGCCTCGACCTCCTCATTCTCATAAATAAAATCCGTACTCGTCATCATTTAAGATCTTATCATCGTTAATTACCTCAACATCGGGTTAAGTTTCTAACACGGTCATCTCGTCTTTATTCAGACCAAGCAAGATAGCAATCTGCTCTCGTGTTAAAGACTTATCAACAAACTGTCCTTCCTCAATCTCCTCTCTATTCACCATACTCCTGATCATCCCCTTCTCATCCACAAAAATAACTGTATCGGCCTCAATCATCTCAATCGGTTTGGCAGCCGAATGGTCATGATAAACAATGATCTGTTTGCCCGAATCATCAACAGAACTCGTACCCGCACCAGAAGCTGGGTCTTGAGTTTGTTTAGTCTCACCACCAGCTTCAGAATCATCTGGATCCTCATCGTCATTCTTGAGCTTTTTCAGCGCATCAACTTTGCATGTCAGTTGCAGAACAAGCTCCTATTGTTCTTTAATTTTCACCCCCTGAGACTCAACAATCTCATGAAAGGCTTTTGTTTCATTTTGACAGAAAGAAACATAGCTGAGCAGCTTCTTCTGGTTCTCCATCAGCCGTTCTTGATTCATACGGTTAGCAGATATTTGATTTTCATACAAATGAAGAAGATTCAAAAGCATGTATGTCTGACGATTCGGAGGCATAGTATACAAAGACAGATGAACTGGTTGGATTGGTCCATGAGGCCTTGTAATTCTCATAAATGAGATATCACTAGGTGGAGGAGCCCCCATGGACGGTGTTGGAGGAACAGTAGAAGGTGTAGCAGAAGGCTTTGGTATCTCAGCTATAGCCGTTTGTGAAATCATACCAAGCCTGTCATGAGTAACCATCGTCGTTGTCAAAGTAAGCGTCGGAGTGCTAGTAAGGGGCACTGCCGGGCGTTGAGGAGTTGCAGGACGAGACGGTTGAACACCAAACGTGATGCCAGCCCCAGCCGAAACTCTCCGCTTCGAAGAACTTTCAGTTGCCAGCTCTTTCCCTTTTCGTTTACGTTCTCGTTGAGCTGCAATAGTAGCAGCTAACACAGCTTCAACTGCAGCTTATTGTTCTCGAAGAGCTGCATCACCATTACCACAATCACCTCCATCATCATCATCATCGTTCCCACCTTCTCCTCCTTCACACTCGGAATCCGAGTCATCATGGATCCAGCGATCCTCGGAGGACATACATAATCAAGATTAGCAGGATGACCAATCAATCTATTAAATCTGGGAGGAGGAGATTGATGGTACAGTTTCATTCATCACATTGTATCTGCCTTCATATTATCCAATTTAAACTTATCATTCTCATCATTCGGAACAAGAACCAAGTCCCCGATAGCATCATTGACAAACAATTGGACAAAACGCGGATACATCAAGATTTCACGCTTCATTTTCCAGGAATACAATTTTCTTTCAAATGATCGAAGATCATTTCAGAAAAATTGTAATGCTTGTTCAGAACAAGTGCAACAAATTCCGATTGTAACGTAACGCGACATTCATCAAACCCACCTTTACGTCCACCAAGGCAGTGAATAAGAACATGAAGTAAGTACTTGTATTGGGGACACAAGTATTCCTTGTTATACATAGATGCAGTAAGACTGCTAGCATAAAACAATCGTCTAAATAGTCCCTTGATCAGCTCTCTACCATATTCACTCAGATCATCAATTGTGTCATCAAATTGTATCACTCGTCGATCTGTTTCAACTGAGATGATGTAACGATTCCGACGAAACCAGGTATGCCCTAACCGATAGACGTTAGTTACGTCATATGTAATGTCGGGTACAGGAGTTACCATGGTAATTATACGAGAATACATGGTTCATTGTATTGATTGTACGTAAATATATAATTCACCGTATTGAATATGCGATCAATCGATCGATAGTTATTGAAACCCGAATGAATCGAGGGTTCAATTATAGACGAGATATATGATATTTAGTGATGTTACGAAGTAATAAAGCTTCGGGATAAGTGGATTAAAGCACATAAAAAGGATTTCGATTTAATAGTACGTCGATACGATAAACGAAACCTTTAATACCAAACCGAGCAAGAGACGATCGATCAAGCCGAAAAAGATGCGTAATAACTAATAATATGACGTTTCGAAGTAATAAATGCCATGGTTTAAGTTTTTAAATCGGTTTTATATAAATTTTATTTTTAAGCCGAAAAACAACCATTTTGGCCTCGTTGTAAACCGAATTAAACGTTTAACCGAGAAACGAACTGAACCAGATTATCCAAAACATTATCTGGATTACGAGAATCCAAACATGTGGCCAAGATTGAATATGTGGGTCCCACCCCACACATCCAAAACTTCCGATCGGCCCTATGGCCTTTATTATCTTTTTTTTTTCTTTTTTCAAACAACAATCATCCATCTTCATCCAATTCTCTCAATTCCTCATCCAAAAACCCAAGTGTTTAAGCAAGAATCACAAGGTAAAATATGATTTTAATGGTGGATTCATAGTTTTAATTCTATAGTCTTGAGAAAATGAGGTTTCAAATGAAAAATGGGTGAAAACCCGAGATGAAACCGATTCTCGTGTGATCAAGGGATGTATACAAGTTATACAAGGGATCTTGATCCTAGAAAGGAGTTAAAAGAGTCAAAAACGAATTTTTACGGTTAAAATCTTTGTTTCTTTATCATAACCGTAACCATGAAAGAAATGGCTTGATCGTGAGTGTAACTTGCTTGGTATTGTGATATGTTGTTTGTAGGCTCTGTATTTAGTGGTAGATAAGGCGGAAAGATGAGTTTGTAGCTTGTAGTGGCGGAACACGAAAGGTATATTCGGTTATGTTCGGTTTTGGGAAATTTGGACAGATTGTTAGTCGTTTAGAGTTAGGTCATGAAATTTTATAGAGGTGTTAAACACATGAAAATATGAGTTCTGTGAATTTTTGGTAATTTTTGGATAAATGATGAATATTTGGTGAATTTAATGCTCGGTTTTGGCCAAAAATGGTGAAAAATAGTTAAATATCATGAAAAATTCTGGAAAATTTCAGATAAGCTTTTCATATCATATATAAGTTACATACCAAATTTGAGGTTCACTGGAGAAGTCTAAGTAGGCTTTTCGGTAAAAAGAGTTCTAGGGATTTCTAACGCGGTTTTGGTGAAAATGGCATGAAAAATGAGTTTTTGGTTCTGGAAATATTACAGGGAACTATGAGGATGGAAGGGGTCATCCCAGAAAGATTTGGGATTTTTCTAAGATCGTTTGGTATTTACGACATATTTAGTGTTTAAATGGTGTTTAAAAATAGATAAGTAAATTTTAAATATAAGAATTAATTCTGGAAATATATTTATAAAATTCCCCACTGTTAAAAAGTGATTTGTGCAAAATTTCAAGATCCGAGAGTAAACGGATAATTATTTGTGCTAATTATCAAACTTTTAAAGTAAAACGCGTAAACCGGTGAAGTTCGCTTAAGCGAGCTGACTGGTGTACAAAAACCCTAAAAATGAACTATTTTCATATAAATGAGCTAAACAAGTAAAAATAAATCATCCGAAAATAATTCGGATGATTTGAGTAATTTTAATCTATTTTAACAGTTTCCGGTACGCCAAAGACGGAAACGGGTCCCGCGGTCAATTGGGACGTCTAAACCGAGCTATAATTTCATATCTTTAATTAAATTATCAGTCAACCACTATTTTCGGGTCGTGTGTGACCAAACTCATTTTTGAAACATAAAAACGGATAACAGTGCTAGGCACGCAAAACGCGAAAAACGACTAATAGTAGTTGTGACCTTGGAACTCTAAACGACATCACAATCTGAGTCCGGAGAAGTATTTCTGGGTTAACATTGCCCCCGGAACAGGTACAGTACTGGGTTAACAGTGTCCCCAGATGTACCAATTGATAAGGTTAATGATTATATAAACAATAATTGTATAATAACGATCGTATGGATCATATTACAGATTGGACGTGTTAATTGGTAATGATTGTTGTTACCTGCTTGCATGTTCTAAGGTGAGTTTTCACGAGCCCCTTTTTACTGAACTGTTTTAAATATTTTCCCGGGGCGGAAAGCATGTTTCTATCAAAATGATTAAGTACATGCTGAACGCATGGAAATGAATGTATTTATATGATGTTTATTGTACGGGAATCGTACGGTAATGTATTAAAATGGTAATTGTTTGAGTTGTTAATATTGTAAGGTCCCGCAACAGTATTCTGGGTTAACAGTGTCCCCAGAGGTTATTGGAAGTTTCTGGGTTAACAGTGTCCCCAGAGGTTAGTGGAAGTGTTCTGGGTTAACAGTGTCCCCAGAGGTTATTGGAAGTTTCTGGGTTAACAGTGTCCCCAGAGGCTATTAAATGTGTTTATGGGTTAACAGTGTCCCCAGATAATATTATATTATGATATGGATTTATCATGGTTTACTAAAATTGTGAAACTCACCAACTATTCGTAGTTGACCCGTTTTCTCACATGCTTTTCAGGTACAACTAAGATAAAGTGATTGATTACGTGCTAAGTGCTTGATGTGTGTAAGGTTTGCGTGCTGGACGTTAGGATACATTATAACAGATAGAATTATGAACCGTATTGTATGATGTGTGTATCACCTAGACGGTAATGAAAGATGAGATAATGTAATTTTGAAGTATATTAATGCATTCGGTTTTCTTTATAAACAATGTGGTTGATATCAGAGGTGTCTGTCGCAT